>NW_020218965.1:0-3143 GCF_003070985.1 Temnothorax curvispinosus | reverse complement strand
CTCTAAAAAAATTGTTCAAAAAATCGCTTATTTTCGTGCTTCTACTTAGTTTTCTCCCCTTAAATCCGTCCGGACCGGGCGCCGTGCTTGTGTTCTTTTTGGCCAAAATGGCGTGCATGATTTCTCCGATTGTTACGGGAGTGCGGTCCACTTCACAGTCGCCCAGGTCGGTAGGGACCAAATCCCTTCCAGGAGGGAATGAACTGTCGAGGAGTTCCCTCAGGACGTCTGATTCGAGCGACATACTAAGGCTGAGGGCGGGCTTGCGTAGCCTTCCCATGACCACCTTATAGGGAAGGCCCCAGGGATTCTCGTCTAAGGTTTTATCAGTTAAGGTTTAATCAGTTCAGACCAAGCGCCGAATTTGGCCCTTCTTATTTCCAACTTCAATTCCCGCTTGACAAGGAAATATGCTGATCTTTTGCAATCAGAGACGACTGGCGAGTCTCTGCCGCGTCCGCGAGTCCAATCCCGCCTAGTTCTGATGGCCGTAATTTGTAGAGCCGCAATCTGGTCATTCCACCAGTAAGCGTTTGGACCCCGACCGCGTGTCTTCAATCGCGGAACGGAAGCCTCGCATGCAGTCCGCGTGCATTCATGGATCCATTTGTCTGGAGAGACCGCTAGTAGGTAGTCGTCGTCGTCAGGCGTGACCGCACAGGTGCCACTCAACGGCAGCTGCGTACAGGTCTTTGTCCATTTTCTTCGTGTTCCACCTGGGTGGATTTGGAGGCATCGGGACACGAGCATCGTAACCGGATACGTCAAAAGTTATATACAGATGGTCGGACAGAGACGCGATGTCCTCCCGGACAGCCCAGTTTCGTATCCTGTTCAAAGTGCGTGGGGAGACCCAAGTCAGGTCTGTTACAGATTTACCCTGATGACCAATAAAGGTGAGACTTCTGCCGATATTCGCTAATCGCAGGTCCATTTGAGCGGACTATTCCTCTAGCAAAAATCCATGAAAATTAGTATTCGATCCCCATGCATAACTGTGCGCGTTGAAGTCGCCGCATACAATTATGTCTTTGTTACTATGGACGCCAGAACATAAAGCAGTGAGCTCATCCAGAAAATCTGAGTACTGATCAGCGCGACTATTAGGTGAAATGTAGCATAAAACTATGAATAGATCCTTAATGTTTATCAAGACGGAATTAACACCTTGATGGCAAAATTTGACGGGATGATCAATTATGCGATGATTAATATATATGGCAGCAAGCTTATTACGACTGCAAAACCAAAGCTAAGTATCGGGCATATGTGCAGGCTCTGCCACGACACATATCCGGCTCTCAGTTCCGCAGACTGTATAAGGAGTATAAGGAGGTCGCCAGCCTCCTTACATTTATTAAGATTTGTTTGTATAAACCTAAGCATTCTTTGTTACTGCTGTTCTAACGGGTGGTTCCCTAGTAAGGCACGGGTTAGTAGAGCCAAGACGATGGTCGCTCGCTCTACCGGCACTACCCTGCTAAAAATGACCGATTAAATCCGATTAAAAATTTTGAATCCGCATGAATCTGGATTCTTGATCCGGAAATCACGGATTTATAACGATTACACCGACTGAAAACGATTGAAACGGATTGGTATTCAAGGATGTAATTTCAATCGGATTCTATCGATTTGAATTGTTATGATTTTATAACGATTACACTGATTGAAAACGATTGAAACAGATTGGTATTCAAAGATGTAATTTCAATCGGTTCCTATCGGTTTGAATCGTTACACGCAGAAAATTTTTCTCGAAAATACAAGTATACACGAACAAAGTAAATACCATACTAATCTTGCACGGCTAGGATATAGTCATAATATGCAAAAGATTTCAAGAAAGTATAGGAAAGTTAGAGAGCAAAGAATAAAAATATGGCTAATGGACAAAAAACGAGACGTCTGTTGCAGTCATGGCAAAAACATAAGTTGCTATTATAGGCTATGGCGGTCAGCTGTCCGCCACGAGCGAACTTGAGAACGCTGTAGAAACCCTGCCGAGCTGCCCTAGATATAGGGGTCGATGTTGAATCTTAATCACGCGAGAATATACCGGCGATGCGCCGCGTAGCGGGCGCGAACCGAACCCTTTCGCCGCGCAAGCCCGCGTTGCCGCTCGCGCCGCGCGCCTTCCGTCGTTAGTATAGGACTTTTTTTATTTTTCTTATATTTCCTTGTTATAATCCAAGAGGTAGCGACACAAAAGTGTCAGCGATTTTTTATTAGTCTTGGAACAAAGTAATTTCTTTTGTTTTAATAGTGTTGTTGATGAAATGCAGAGTCTGGCTGCGCTGTCTCGCTGGAATGGGCGTTGCGGCGCCTTTGATTTTGTCGAAAAAACACTTATGTTGGAAGAATTTGATTAGTGCTGAGTTTTTATATATTTATTGTTTTTTATATAAAGAAATGTTTTAGAAAAGTCTGGCATGCAACTGACACTGGAAAATGAGTCTGGCATCCTCCCAAAGTCGTTGTAAAAAGTCGATTTGTAGAATCATTTGATTAGAGCTGTAACTTGTCAAGATGGTAGTTTAAATATATAAAATTATAAAAAAATAAGTCTGGTTACTTGTACTGGCTGGAAAATTGGTCTGACACCCCCTTTAAAGTCGTCTGCACGAGCGCGCCGGTAGCTTGTTGCCCGCCGTATCTGTAATATTATTAACGCATTACTCATTGAAAAAGATTTTATTTGTCCCAAAGGAGAAACGTAAACGATTTCGTGCTTATTGGTAGTGGAATGATGTGTAATTAATTATGTAATAATCAGAAATAAAGTAATTTAAAAATAAAACTATATTTTAAAGTTGTCAACATTATGAAAGTATACGCTTATAAAAAATTAGTTAACTTTATTTATTAAAATTATTAATTTATTTATCTGGATAATCTGTAATCAAACTTTCAATTTCTGATGAACTTTTATTTTCATTATCGGTGAGCTCGGTATTGTCGGTATCGTCATCGGATTCTTGTTCGATTTCCTTTGATTGAGTACGTTCATGATCTGAAAATGATTCAAAGTTGAATTTATTATTAAAATTACACGATTTTAATAAGCTGCGATAAAAACAAAACTTTTACGAACTAAACTAATTAACTCGTTTTATTTGCAAAAAAATAATTATTATCTTAAA
>NW_020218964.1:0-2653 GCF_003070985.1 Temnothorax curvispinosus | reverse complement strand
GCAGATATCATAGCGCATGCGCTATGGTTTCTGTATTCTGCCCATGGTTCCTGGATTTTCAATCTACATAAAAATACATAATGCATAGCCACGGGCATAGGCACATACATTCTCATTGTAGTCGGTCCTTCTAGAAAAGTGATCAAGAAGAAAGAACGGATTTATATTGATTAACACGTAAGTATTCTCATTATTTAAGTATCAACGTAATGAAATTACGAACTGACAGTGACCGTATATAATTATTAGTGTGAATTGTCTCAGTTTCGTAAACATAGTGTTTTGAGGTTAATTTGATTTTGTGTGCCCAAGTATCCAAATTGCTTTCTACTTTGAAGGCTCAGAGCTCCGCGACTAAACAAGATGCAAGCAAACTGCTCGAATCAAGACGCGTCGAAAGCTAAATCGGCGCAAGATCCGAAGACGGATAGCGAGACGTCGTCGAGTCCGAGGCGATCACCAGAAATTGTAATTTATTGCAAAATAAACGCATCATCTCATAATTTTCGGTAAGTTTTATATACAGTTTAGGTGTAAAAATTCATTATTAAAACATTTTCTTGATTTGGTTAATTTTCTCGAATAATACTTTATTATTTTTTATGTATCATTGAATATTTTTCACTCATTTTGATATTTGATGTTTGCGCTGTTTGGCCATTCTTTAACGTTTTTGCAATTAGTTCATACAATTCTGAATGTGATTTTAATTCGAGAAGACTGCATTGGATTGAATTACATTTGTCTTTTCACAGAAATGGATGATTTCGATTTGTTGTTAATTGCTCTGGTCAACATGGGAGCACTTTTGGTGCAACGTCGTAGAAACCGTAAACGTCATTGTCGCCGTCGGCGTGTCTGGGTACGACCAATTAACACAAGGAGAAGACAGCAAGGAGCGTTTTACAATCTTTTTCAGGAGATGAAAACAGATCCGCAAATGTTCCACAAGTATACACGTATGACACTGCCAACATTCCAGCTCTTAATGGACATTGTTAATCCAAGTTTAATGAAACGAAGTCCACAGGCACTTGAACCAGAGCAAAGAGTTGCTGTTACATTGCGGTATGTGTTTGGATTACTTGTAGTCTAACAATACATATGTGTAAAAACAGTTTGGCAATTAATATTATAATATTGATAATGATGTTACAGATTTCTGATTGGAGACAAAGTTCCAGCAGTTGCTTTTGCCTATCGTGTTGGTTTATCAACAGTACATAAAATAATTAAAGATACGTGTGACGTATTTGGAAGACTTCTTGGTCCTATCTATCTACGAGTTCCTTCAAAAGAAGAATATTTACAAATTGCTGAGGGTTTTTGGACATTATGGAATTTTCCACATTGCTTGGAGGCAATTGATGGAAAACATGTCGATGCTCAATACCCCCCTAATTTTGGTACGCTGTACTTCAATTATCACAAACGATACAGCATCGTACTTTTGGCTGTGTGTGATCACAATTATCAATTCACTTTGATGGATATTGGGTCAATGGGGAAGAATAGTGATGCGGGAATTTATGGGAACAGCGACTTGAATGTGACGAATAAGATGCTGGATATTCTAGAAGGAACCAGTTGCTTAAGCGGAACCGATATACAAGTGCCTTATTTTTTTATTGGGGATGAAGCATTTCTCATTGGAAAGCATTTGATGCGGCCATATGCTGGACGGTATTTGGGGGAACGCAAAAACATATTTAATTATAGACTTTCGCGAGCCCGGCGTATAATAGAAAATACATTTGGGATTTTGGCAAAAAAGTGGGGCATATATAACAGACCGATCGCTGCGATTCCTGAAAATATCAATAAATATATTTTGGCAACTGTATGTTTGCACAATTTCTTAAGAAACAAAGAAGGTTATATTTTACAATTTGAAAACAATGATGAAATTATTGAAAATAACGAAAATGGTGCAGCATTTGCGACGCACATTAGGGACTCTCTTTGCAATTATTTTATGACTCCAAATGGAATGGTCAATTGGCAGCATGATTATGTAACGAGAGGACAAAATCAAGACTTTATCTACACGTAAACATTTGATCGATTGATTACACACGTGTCATATTGTGAAATGTAATGCTAATATGTATTTATTGTGTGAATATAAAATAAACAGTATAAACAGTATAACACATATAACAGTATAACATATATATATATATATATATATACAGTATAACAGTACACATATATTTTATTACTAAAATTAATATCGCACAATCTTAAAACATTAATATTATATGTATCATATGTATCATCTTAAAACATTAATATTATATCTTATTATTAATATTATATGTATCTACGAATAAATGCAAATTATTTATTTTATCACAAAAATCATCTCGCTCACAGGTTTTCCTTTCTCCACAAAATTTTCATGATTTCTTGTTTCTTGACTTGTTGTATATCATCATCCCATTTTTTTAATTCCGCCACAACCAAATTGCCAAATAAAGTGTCTGCATTCTGCATTTGTGCACCATCTTTTGTAGAAATCAAATGCTCTGTAATAGCTTGATTGAAATTAATAAAAGACGCTTCGAACTTATCGTTTTCAGATTCTGTATTTTTTCCGTCTTTTTTAATTGATATATTAGGATTAAATTTGCCCTTCGCATATGACGGCTTT
>NW_020218963.1:432984-481272 GCF_003070985.1 Temnothorax curvispinosus | reverse complement strand
TCTTTGGCGCTCCTCTACCTCGCGAGGTGCTCCGCTACTTAGCATATATAAGAATTATATATGAAATAGGGGTAGAAAGGACCGAAAAATATAATTCACATATAATTCTTTTAAATTCGGTTGATTAGACTTAGCTTTATATGCGATCAAAATTATGGCTCTTTGGCGCTCCTCTACCTCGCGAAACACTCCTCTACCTCGCGAGGTGCTCCGCTACTTAGCATACATAAAAATTATATATGAAATACGGGTAGAAAAGACTGAAAAATATAATTCATATATAATTCTTTTAAATTCGGTTGATTAGACTTAGCTTTATATGCGATCAAAATTATGGATCTTTGGCGCTCCTCTACCTCGCGAAACACTCCTCTACCTCGCGAGGTGCTCCGCTACTTAGCATATATAAGAATTATATATGAAATAGGGGTAGAAAAGACTGAAAAATATAATTCATATATAATTCTTTTAAATTCGGTTGATTAGACTTAGCTTTATATGCGATCAAAATTATGGATCTTTGATCGCGTATAAAGCTGGGTCTAATCAACCAAATCTTAAAAAATTATATAAGAAATAGGGGTAGAAAAAACTGAGAAATATAATAAAATTAGAAATAGATCGATATCTTCAAATTTGCGGAAGTTGGAGCAAGCTCGGACATCAAATCTGCACATACGTACATATATACGTACGGACATGCGATTTTAATGCAATGTTTCGACATTTTAGAATACTCTGAACATATTAACTTAAGCAAATTTGGAGATATCTATCTGTTTCTAATTTTATTATATTTTTCAGTTTTTTCTACTCCTATTTTATATATAATTTTTTTAAATTCGGTTGATTAGACTCAGCTTTATATCCGATCAAAATTATGGATTTTTGGCGCTCCTCTACCTCGTGAGACGCTCCTTTGCCTCGCGAGATGCTTCTCTTGCCTCGCGAAACACTCCTCTACCTCGCGAGACGCTCCTTTGCCTCGCGAGGGAAGCTTCCCTTGCCTCGCGAAACCCTCCTCTTATCTCGCGAGACGCTCCTTTGCCTCGCGAGATGCTTCCTTTGCCTCGCGAATCCCTCCTCTTATCTCGCGAGACGCTCCTTTGCCTCGCGAGATGCTTTCCTTGTTTCGCGAAACCCTCCTTTTATCTCGCGAGACGCTCCTTTGCCTCGCGAGATGCTTCCCTTGCCTCGCGAAACACTTCTCTACCTCGCGAGGTGCTTCGCTACTTAGCTTTATATGCGATCAAAATTTATACAATATATAAATTGCATCTATGCATACAAGACAATATTTTCAAAAATTTGACTTACACCACTATGGCTTTTACCCGTCCATATGTAACATTATTTATAAGAAAATTATATTGTAATAAGGAATTATAAGGAAACGTGTAATAAATTTGAAATTGTATGATACTAATGCCGGATATATTATACGAAATCAACATAAGACGATTTCTTAATAGATAATAACGGTGTTTATTCTTTATCTATAGAATTTCACATTTTAAAAATTATCGTTAATTATTATAATTTTCACATAAATGTGAAGGTTTGAATCAACGCTCAAATAATAGCTTCTTGCTTGCAAAATTTGACATTTATCTGAAAATTAAAATTATAAAATTACGATTATATTTTTCAAAATTATGAGATACAAAGTTCGTAATAATTTTGAAGAATGTAATCTTAATTTTGTAATTTTAATTATCGTAATTCGTTATTAATTGGAATACGCAAGATGGAAGCGCGGCCGCCGCGGCCAGAATATCCCCTCCAGCTGGCTAGTTCGGCTTCGGCACGAACCTAGCACGGACGCAAACCATGTGCGGTTACCGAGCGATACGACGTAGTTGAGTTGCATTTTCTCAGGCGGCGCGTCGGAAAATGCAACACAGCAACACACCAAAAAGGCCGGGATGGCCTCTCTCAGGTTTCTCTCTGGCAACACACGAAAAAGGCCGGGAGCCGGGATGGCCAGTGGCCTCTCTCAGCACTCTCAGGTTTCTCTCTGGTAGAGGTTAGAGATAGAGGTAGATCTGTTTGACATAACTGTCGTCAAGAGTACACAGATTCAATTTTAAATTATCTGCATAGCCCTGCGCGAAATTTACGCGCTATGTGAAGCTTGCGAATTGTTTCGAAACGACCCGGGACATTCGTTGCTCGAGGAAAAGTTACACTGGCATCTCGAGCGGCGCGAAGAGAGGTTAGATTTATCCGCGGCTCGCGGATAATTATATAGGATATAAACATGTCAGACAAGGAGACGACCGATCAGGAGATCCAGGTAATATCCGAGAGACTCCAGAGCGTCACGACCATCGAATCGGCGTGCAACAATGCCCAATCACAGCAGCAGCAGCAGCGGCAGCAGCAGCAGCAGGCGAAGAGCTCGCGAAAGAACAATAATAACGATGCGGCGCGTCAGCCTGTGGACAGCAAAAAAGCTGGAGTCGCCGCCACCACGACTCCCGCGGACGATTATGCCCGCGTGAGGAACGTGCCCGAACTCAATCTACCCGAGAAGATTCTGCTCGTCATCGACACGGTGAGGGAGCAGCAATGTACGCCCTTCAAGCTGGGAACGGGCGCGACGTATCTACCGTTGTTCATGATAAAACGCGTGGTGGAGAACTTTGTTAGCGCCAAGTCCACCATACAGCCTGGGATACACGAATACGCATTGATGAGCCTGAACTCGCGCGGCGCTTGCTGGCTCTGCGACTACACCAGCAATACAAAGACCGTCCTTAACCACTTGGAGAGCATCACGGAGGATGTGCCGGACGAGGAGCAGAAGACCTACGACCTGGGGCCGCTGTTCGAGGTGATACACGCGCGGATTGCGACGCCGGTGAGGAATCAACCGACCTTCACCTCGCGCGTCATCCTGATATATGGACGATCAAATTCCGTCCCGAAGTTCCACACCGGGCAGAAGTATCTGGAGAATCTGACGGAGAATCCGTACTTCTTCTTGGACGTGCTGTTCGCCCACGAACCGCCCAGCGACGACAACATGTGCGAGGCGGTGTACGCCGAAATCGCGGCTCTAGACACAACGAGTTTCTCTTATATCTTCGAGGTAGGCAGAAACGCTGCTAAGATACACGACAATATGGCAAAACTCCTGGCGCATCCCCTCCAGCGCCCGCCGCAGAAAGACACTTCGTATACTCTTTTCTCAATGACTGCCAATCAGGAAGTGCATACTAATGTGTAGTGACAGGTAACTTATTGTATTTTCATGGAAAAAGTTGACGTATTCTCCGTCGTATATCAGATTTACTTTATTAATACGATATAATTCGAAGGCATTATGGTATTTGCTCGTACCAGTAACATCTTTTAAACGATTTTATTTGTGTTTATTGCAAAAGATATAGCGAGAAAGAGGTAGTTGTATATTATATATATTGTTGTCAAACAACTGTCATCAAATAAATCATTTTTATATAGATTTATAAAATAGTCTGTCTTGCGCAAGCAAATCAAACATTACGTAGCAAGAAACCACGGTTCTAGAAACCACTCTACAATGTCTAAGTGGCTAATACGTAATATTAAAATACATTCTATTAATCTTTTTTTTTCCCCTTTACAATAATGTTAGTTCTATTAACTCTTATCATTTATTACAGCCTATTATTGTTCTTTTTTTTTTTTTTTTATATGTCTCATTACTTCATAATTTATATTACATTATATTATATCATTGACCGATTAGATTTCAAAGCTTCGTGATGCTTTGCCATTAAGTGGGCGGAAAGTTTGATTTTTCGGGTAAAAGTGCGTCCGCAAATCTGACAGCAGAACGGCTTTATCCCAAGATGTATTTGTTGATGTCTGACGAGATTAGACGACGTCTTAAACTTCCGTTCGCACATATTACACGCGTAAGGTTGTTCACCGGTGTGCTTCCTCCTATGCTTGTTGAGATCCCCCGCGTGATTGAATTCTTTTTGACAGAATTCGCATGTTAATTGTTTCTTCCTTATATTTTCCGTATTTTTGCGAACTTGCGAATCGTTGGTACCGACTTTATTTTCTGTGTCAATAGAATCAACGCTTCTTTCGGGTTCAACGTCAGTTTCCGTGGCTTTCCCAGCTTGAAAATTTTCGTTGACTCGCGACTTTTCCATTATCTCTAAATCGTCGTTATTCCGATGGGTGGTAGATCCCGTTGAACTCTCGATATAAGCTTCCTTGACAGTTGTTTTTTCGAAAGGTGAACGTATATCGGGAAAATTTCTTTTGAAATTATCTTCGAGTTTGATAATACAAGGTATAATACAACAAATTGTGTTCAAAACCTAAGGACAAAAGCAAAGTATTAAAATTATAAAAATCTATTTATGTATAAGATGTAATAAGATAGGATAAATGAAAAGATATAAGTTCGATTGTCCACCGATTTTTCTAAATGCGTCTTAAATGAATTGCAAAATACTTGCAAAATACGTTTTATTTAGCGTAAGATATTTTTCATGGTTTCTAGAGGTAATTACAATGTGATATATAATTTACAAGTTGTTTTTAAAATATTACAATAATAAATATAAATACAATAAATGTTACAAAAATTATAATAGTTCAATAAATTTCTCTATTACACAGTCATCTATTATAACATTTATTTGTATCCTGATAAAATAGATAGATGACACTCGTCGAAAAGCGTTTCAGTAATTTGTATAAAGATAATTGACATCACTTTATCTGACGTTTACATTTGACATAATTCTCAAGACATAATATAATTTTGCGTTATAGGTAAATCTCGTTGCAGATAACGTCAGTTATCTTCAACCTAGATATATTTTTCTAATTATTGCCTATTTAGATTTGGCATAAAAGATTTTAATTTCAAATTCTTCGAAAGCCACAAATCGATATTAGGTCTTGCAGAACAATTGTAATTGATACGATACTCGCTTGCTGTCTATCGTATATAGTGTTATATGTGCTTACCACAAGTCTGAAATTCAATTTTTGTAGAAGCGTATATGTCTCCTTGTCGCTTCCGAATACGGACACGGTATGTTTCTTGCAGCAGAAATGACAGCGTCCTCGAGCATCGCACGACATACTCCTGAATATTATTATTAACGTATTCTTAAAAGTACGATTAGGCAAAAAAATAGCGTATTGGCGGTTGCCAATGTGCTTGGATAATGACGTAGAGTTCCCCGGGAAAACAGATGATATTGTGCGTTGTATAGTGTGTAGTGGAAGTACCATCACGGGGAATACCCGATTGGTGTGTCCAGACAAGCCTTTGGTAAATGCGTATAAACAGATACAGATGCACGTTACACGTATATATGTATGCGTAGTAACAGATTCTATAGGAGAGATAAAAAACACACAATAAAAGAAACAATCTTTACGAGTATCATAAATAAATATTAATTGTATCAAGAGTCAATCTCGCGTAGAAAAGTTGGGGACATTGTTTGGATCCTTGATCCGTTTGCATACTTGAGATCGCATGTTAGATATATGATCAATTGTCAAACTCGGATAAATCGATTTCTGTAAACGATGAGTTTATATATATTACAACTACGACTGCAAATACATTCCGCGAGTATCCTCTATAAATATCACAAAATGTCATACGTGTCGATCTTTTCTTAACAAAAATCGAGATATCAGTAATTTTTTAATTAAGAAAGAGTTTTTCAAGAATGAAGATAAGAATTTAAAGATATTCTGTATATTTAAAAATAATGATACACATTTCCTTGATAAAAATACACATACACATATCCAAAGTAAAGAATACACAATCATACAGTTGATAACGCGCTTACGAATCGTCTATGGATTATGTTAGATTAAACGCTATATGTACAATATGTGGTTGTAATAATTACAGTCAGGTATCTGTCAAGATGGTCCCGTTTTTATAGGATTATATTTAGATAAGATTTAAAATATATTAGTCTGTTATTAATTAATAAAAGATTCTTTGGTCTATTATTAGAAGTTTGATCAACTTTTTCTTAAAGAAAATGTATAGCGGTATCAACATTATATATTTTTATAAGTAGCTTCTAATTCTGTTCAAGAAAAATCATCTGAAACTGATAATTTTATTGTCTATTTCTTTCTTCCAATTTGCAAGTTCTTTTCTGAATCACGAATAGTATATTATTACCACCTGACATTTTCCTTGCGGAGGATATATCGATTCCGCTATATAACTAAAATCGATTCGTTATTGAAATTAATAAAAGTTAAGTTAGAATAACACCGCGTCTACATTATCGGATAGCGTAATTGATAATCTGGCAATTATAGAATAATCGTAATCTATTTTTATATCACAGAAATGTAAATCACTTGTTTAACATAACGTCCGCTCGCTCGTCAGAGATAAATACGCAATATCACGAAGTATATTAAAAAAATTTCTATCATTTCGTCTAAAATCGGCTTTGCGTGTGTGGTTGCACTTATCTGACCAACGAAAATAAAAATGTGGACGAATGCTTTCTATAAATATTAATACTTCGTAATAGTTATGACTAAACGTTCGTCTATTGTATTGGCACATGATTATTTTAATTTATGATCACGTTTTTATACATTACGTGCAATGATTGTCACATTTATTCGAAATAAGGCGAAAGAAAAGGAAACGCTTGCCAACAAATTTGTGATCATATCGGAGTAAATCTGCTGTAAAGCTTTTCCATAATGTGACTTTAGCACTTTAGGGCTATTTACGTAGATGTATGTCTTAAAATGTTTGCACGCGAATCACAGAACTCAAAAGACAAACGATAAAAAGCAGTAACGTTACACTCGAACTTGATGCCGAGGATGTCTGTACTTTCAAGAGTTGGTCAAAATATGTCAGATACATCGCGAATTGCTTTATCATATCCGCGATACGCTTGTCGTATCCTGACATTTGCATTTCTTCGGTCGACGAAATTTGAGTAGTCTCGGACTTGTCCTCATTGTCATCAACCGGCGGTTTCCAGTCCCCGCATTTAGGAAAATTATTAGGCACAGGTGGCAACTCCTTGTTTTCGCCCACCTTGAAGATCAGCGACATTCCTATCTCCGCGTGAAACTCGATGTGACAATGGAATAACCAATATCCTGAAGAATATCGATTAATTCAATTATTTCCAAGGCCATATTGATCCCTCGATCTTTTTTTCCGCTGTTTATATGAATGCTATTGTGAATTCTTACCTGGATTATTGGCGTAAAATCGTACAATAGTATAACCACCGTCAGGCACGGTTACTGTGTCCTTCAGAGGTGCTCGTTTGAGTTTTCTGTGTATCAAACCTTGATTATCTAGTTCTCTCACTTCAGCGACAGTAGTATTAGATCCTATCTTTTCCATAGCCACCACGCGGAACTGATAACCGTGAAGGTGAAACGGATGATTCGCATCGAAGGCAACACCTGTCAAGGATCATTAGTTACACTAGTTATAGTAAAGCTCAGACAGAGTTTAAATAATCAGAAATACGAAAGATATATCTATTGCTTACACACCTTCGTCGACCAGAATTAGTTCCACTACGCTGTTGGTCTCAACTTGAAGCACGTGAGTGCAAGCGCAATAATCACTCTCGCATTCCTCAACCGTACTGGAGTTGCAAAACTGATCCGGTTTAATAAGGTGTCTTTCAGATAGGAGAGGAAACGGTGGTAACTTCATTGATATGTGGTTCAATTGCGGTGTGAGCACTTGTTGTTCCACTAAAAATTCACGATCGAAATGTTTTATGAAACAATAAACGATATGTATGTGTACAGTAAAATAAAGTAATTGAAAGCATTATTTAGTAAAATACTTTTCAATAATTAAACATTTAGTTATAGACTTGTTAAAAGATATAACGTACATTCATGTAAAATAGACATAGAAAATTAATTATATTATTTTATTTTTGAATATATTTTTTATTATAAATTATTATTTTTAAATATTTGAATATATTTACCTTGATTGAAGCCATACAAATTTTTGCGGTGAAATTGCGGATTATCCTTCCCGTAAAAATCGTACGATATGTAAAATTGATAATCAGGTTCTCTGGTGTTTGAAGCGTCATCGTTGTCCGTCGCATTCAACATTGGCATACTGATGCTGTTATTCGATTCAGTTCCTTCATTTAGAGCGTTTACTTGCTGAAACCAGAAATGTTGTTTTTTAAATTTTTTTAAAGAAATCTGAGATGAAGGTAAAGTAACATCTCATCAGAAACTGTTTAAAAGATATTATAAAGAGGGCATGAAAACATCAATATACGTACTAGTCCATAGGTATCATTTCTTGTACGATTGTACGAAACTTCTAACAGCGGTTCTTCCTCAGGTGCGCCTTCGTATCGCAATATTGCGACTTGATAGGCACTCAAAAATCTGTCGTCGCAATCCATCAGTCCTCGAAATCTCATCCAGTAATTGTCCACCGGTTGGTCCATCTCAATTATAAAATCGAACCTTTCACCGGCGTAACTTACCAATGATTCGGCTGCAATCGTTACGTAATATTTATGTATCAAAAAATGACACTTTCGATAAACGATTTTGTGAAAAAGTAGTGGCACGTAAAGGTGAAATCGTACCTTGCACCGGTTCGACATCGCGCCCGTCTGAACTGACTACGTACAAAGTATGGTTGTCGACAGAAACTTCTATAGGGCAATTCAGGAATTCTGCATTAATAAGTCTGAATCTGTATCGGAAATTCTGCAAGCAAATGAAGAATAAAAATTTGATGTATAAAAATACATACAAATTATATAACTTTATTTTAAACGAGGAAAAAAAATAGAAATAATCTCTAAACCTTAGAAGCAATTTTAGAATAAAGTTATTCCAACTATAAGATGCTCCCTTTGAAATAAATTGATCTGTAAGATATTTAGTTGACTTTAATTTGAAACACTTTTCCGTATTTTTAATAACATCGAAGATATTTCAGAAAATTTTGCTAAATAAAATATGTTTTTTCTTTTAATTTGTCTTTGATGAAAATATTTTATCTTTTTCTTATATAAATACACATTTAACAAAACAAAGATTTTTAAAAGTGTTAAAAGTAATAATTGTGTGTGCTTTATTTTAAAATCGGGCACCAACTCGAAATAGAATAATGTGAAACATCTTACAGACATTTGTCAGCCTTTTATGTTACGAATACTTTCTCCTGGAAATTTACCGGTTTTACGAGGAACGTCGTAATAGGCATATCGGTCAGAGTTTCATTTTCATCCTGAATAAAACGGCCCAGACCGTTTATGAGTAAGTTCGGCGCTTTATTATGACCATCCGCATGGTAATGTGATAGAAACTTGGCGACACTTAGTTCATGAATCCAATCAGCGACTACTAGCGTATACTCATCGTAGTCATACAGATCCTTGTGCCAGTCTATTTTAGGAGGTACACGAACGATCAACGGGCCAAACACACCGTCACCTCTTTGAAATCCTGCAGACAGATATGCAATACAAAACCCTACAAACGAGACTCTTGGAAACAAATCATTTGCCATAATATGTTATTAATAGCTATCAATAAATTATTAATTAAACGAATTCGTTAATTCAAACAATTTTTTTTTAACTTTCCACAAACAATATCAGATTATATTTGGGAAGGACTTAGCGTACCTATGTGAGAGTGCCAGAAGTGCGTGCCGGCTTCGGTGGCGATGTAATTGTATCGGAAGGTCGCTCCAGGATGGATAGGGCATTGCGATACGTAGGGTACACCGTCCATGTACGGCGTGGTGAGATGATGCTGGCCGTGCCAATGCATCGTCGTGCTTTCCGCGTGCAATAAATTCATCATATCAACTATTATCCTGTCTCCTTGGCACACCTATAATTAAAGTAATTCCCCTTGAAATTTTTCATTCTCATCACGCTTGATTTGCGCTGATTCGCGGCAGCCGCTTGTCGCAGATCGCGCTAAAATTAGATCGCAGACCAGATATCATTATCGACGATCGTTCGTGGCTTGTAATTAAAATAAAATTATACACGCGAGACTGAATCACGGTATGTTCCCAGACACTGCGAACAATTCTATTTTCGTATCTAACTGTGATGAAATTGCAAGCGAAATCTAGAGGTGGGAAACGAACGAATGCGTGTGCGCGTAGACAAACAAAATAAACGTCACGCGGATGATTCCTCGTAATCCTCGTTAAACAATCATTACAAGATCTCGGCCTCAAAGTGAATTAAATTATAGGAAATACGATCTTTGCAAAGTGAATTCCACTGCCCTACTCTCGTGATGTCATTGTATAATGAGGAAGCATTGGCGAGTGGCAATTAAGCTCTGCAGACGAAGTGGTGAATCATTTCTTTATGTTATTGATCGAACTAAAAACAATCTGACTAAGAAAATACTAATTAGAGATAAAATGAGTGATAACAACTTGGGCGTATTTCCAAATAATTTTTTTATATTCGCGAAATTTAAGACATTAAGAGATGAAGATCGAAAGAGGGATAACTAGCAAATATTGTATAATTAAATGGGGCTTAACATCTTTTACCTCTCCAATTTAATAAGATATTTAAATTTATATTTATTCGTGAATTTTCATAATACCACATAAACTTGTAAACAAAAAAAAGATGACTCATGATCTTCCTGCTGAATGAAAATGATATCAAAGTGAATGAAGCAGGAGCACAGGCAAAAATCTAACAGAAATTTGTTTTTCAATATTACCTCGATCGGCGGGCCTGGCATTTGCCGGTTCACGACCATGAGTGATCGCTTCATGCCGTCCGCCGGGACGCAATGAGGCCGAAAACAGTCTGTAATATTGAAGGGGCAGTCGTAACACGCCTTGCTCATTGTATGATAAGACTCCAGCTTGAAGGTATAATAGCAGTCCAAAGGCGCCGCATCATCCTCACATGTTCGTCGACATGCGTGACGCTTCCAGTCAACGACATCGGCAATTTCGGGATCAATGGGTGCCAGACCAAAGTCATCGTCCGCCGTTATTACCATTTCTAAAATCCGATAAATGCCGATTAAAAAAAAAAGATTCTCTCTAAAGCCTTATTTTATTTCAATCTAAACGCATTCCTAGACAAGATGCGCATACATGAAAGTTTAAAAAATATTTGATAGCCACATTTTTAATAAATATTTTTAATAAATATTTTAATAAATATTTTTAATAAATATTTCGATTGACTTTCGAACTAGTTTCTCAGCTAGTACGCGCGATCATTTCTTTATGTTATTAATTCTCGCAGAGCAGATAACTCCGATAATTACTGCTCAATTAATTTTGTTTTTTGAAAGTTATATTTTATTTGATTATATTTGCGCTATAAATTATCTTAATTATGTATTATTCTAGAGTATTTTAGATAAAAGATGCGGAATGCGAATGTTTGAACATATTTTTCAACTACAGGATAAAAACTCAATTGTTGCAAGATCAAAAGTAGAGAAATATGACCCAGGCATGTACGGAAATAGAATAAAAGTGAAAACTCCAGTTCAATGTCGCAAGCAAAATTAATATTTATCATGAAAAATATCACTCACCTGATCGACTTTTATAAACAACTAACTGAAGCAGTAAGAGCAGCACGTTCCAGATTGTCATTCTCGATCTGTAACAAAAGTAGCTCATTCAGGAAGACATCAAGCATGTGTATAAATTGAATTATAACGTTTTGTGAAATCTGATAAATTACGGAGATAACAACTCGACGACGATAACCGAGTGAAACTCAAAAGATACTGTATGTCCGTGTTTTATGCAATGCGTGAGCGTGAACTTGTGAGTCTGAAATTTGCTTAGGCACTGTATAATAGTACAAAAAATAAGTAAATTGATTCGAGTTGAGAAAGAATTAATTTCTAATCTTTGAAAATGAGAATTAATTGGAAAATATTTGGATCTTCATTTTTTTACACTCTAAAATCATTTTGTATATGTATATCACAAAGCAATTAAGCAATAAATCAATTTTCTAAATTTTCCCTGTATAAAATAGTATAATCTTAATATTTTCTTCATTTATATTACAAAAATTATTTATCGCTCAGCTTACAATCTTTCAATTATAAATCAATTATGATCTTGCTTAAGCTGATACTTTTTTATGACGTGTTTCATATCTTTATATGGAGATACAGTCATAGATTTCTCGTACAAATAAATCAGAAGTGTGAAATTACTGAAGATTCAAGGGTATTATTTACTCAGTCAGTTTAGCTTGAACGATCGCGAGGTTCATTTAGACTTTACGTTTTCTTACGTCAAAGTAGCGATAAAGCAGCAATGGTAAGATAATACACGTGTACAGAATGTCCCACTTCTGATGCTTTTTAATGATCGGTTAGTCAACGCGCGCGCGTGCGTCAAGATTTTTTTCTCAACAAAATGGCAAGGATAATCATTTATCAACGATTTTCGGATTGCGTGGCATTACAACTACTATTCTAATTAACAAATTTCGTTAAAGTAATATATTGTAAAGTAGTATAAAATTATCTAACTTGAAATCACTCAATAGACACGTTGCCTGCTTAAACTTAATTCGCGATAAACCTTTTATTTTTAAGTATATTAATTGTGAAAGTTATCTAGGATTAGTTGTTCGTTGAGACGGTATCATGAAATCCATTTTGTTTCTTCTTACGGACTTAATATACCCATCGTACTTCTTTAGTTTAATAAATATATTTTAACATAAAAATTGACACACACACACACACACACACACAATAATGATTATTGCTCTCACGGAAAATTTATGCGAGAGATATACCTCGTTTAATTGCCATAAATTGCCGCGTATAAAGTAGCGTTTTATGTTTCAAGAGAGAAATCGTCAATCGTTATCGGTAATGTTGAAATTCCTAACGCATCTTACAACACAACGTGTCATATATATATAGCTTCACAAATTTAGCACACTTTGACGCAATGTGCCTGCATCGTTGCAGCACGCGAGACGTAGCTGTTATCCGCAATTATGTTAATAATCGTTTCATTATTGCAAAAGTTAATTTTACCGTTCCGAGCAAATTTATCGCAGTGCTTTTCGCCTTTTCTTGACGATGAAGCAACTTTAAACATCAAGACAATTATCGGAATCATTTATAAATAAATCCGTAGAAATACGAAATATTATTATCATTAATATTTTTATTGTTAATTATTATTAAAATATCAACTGTCCATCGAGAGGATGCTTATTATATGATATTATACGAGAAAATACTGGCACGGTCGTGGCTGCGTCGCGGCAGTAATAATAATTATTGTGTTCTCTCGTTTTCTGTTGTAACTTTATGATAAAATAAGTTTTGAATCGTCTACGGTTGATGCATGATTAATAATTGTAGGTTTTCTTTCGTAATTGTACGATAGAAAACTTAAAGTTTCCTTTATTATTATGAATCACAATTGATTACGAGAGATTTTCAATCATTTCTTCTCGATAAATTCCAACAAAATAGAAAACAATAAATTACTATTCTGTCTCAAAATTCTGTCGTACGATTGAATCCATTTTCAACAAAGAACAAAAGAAAATAATAAGAAATGATAATATTTCTTTCGGAACAATAGGTTACGACAGGAAACGATAAGATTCTTTGCAAATCGTATCGGTTCCTATCGTTTTTTTATTGATTTCTTTTATCAAGGATCTTTGTCATTGTACGAAATCAAAGATCGAGATGCGTGCAATCAAAATTATCTTGAATGTATAACAATGCAAATGATATTAGCAAAATAACGAAACGTATAAAAATTTTTGTACATGCGCTAACAGGGCATTACATCATCTCAATGTGTTCTTCGGATAGAGAAAATCATTAGAGAAATCCAAGAATTTCAAGGATATTTCAGTAACCCGAATCCTACGTCATTTTTAAGGTAATAATCGAGAGCATTAGTCAGATAGTATGTAAATAATGTAAAGATTTTTTACATCTAATCACTGTTGGATCCGATACAAAGTCGCTGTATATCATTAAAAAATAATTTTCAAGGGAAATCTAGATATACGTCAACATTTTTTAAATATTACTCTTTAAGTTGATGGAGAGATATTTCGGCAAACATAGTGCGATTTTTAATGATACTGTGCTTCTGCGCCTTTTATTTAGCAGTGAAAAAAATACAAGCAGACTACCGCGACTTACCGCATTGTGCTCTCAATTACGATAAATAATATAATTCGAGATGCTGAGGGTCACGGGGATGACGAGCACTAACACACAAGAATAAAACGCACTATTATAGCCGATACGCGACACGCGTCGTCGGGCGTTCAACTCTCCTGGTCACAGGCCAGATTCGGATGCACTGTGTCACACGGAAATCGTGTCTCTTCTCTCGTCCTTGTGACGAAAAAAAAAAAAATACGACACACCACCAGAACGTTTTACGTGGATGACGCTTTATAGAGGACTGGACCGGCGTCGCGACCATTCGCTCCTCTATATGACAGCAGGAGGTCCTCTCCTCTACCGTTAAGGTTGCACATACCCCACGAGAGGGGCCTCTTGTCTTACGTGTGGTCAGGTATAAACGTACGTACGATGCGACGATACGAGATATAGGGTATTCACAGATTCCTCCTCTTTTGTGGTTCTCAGGTTCCCCGCCTGACCTCGTCGCTCAAGCTTGAAACCAGTAATTCTGCGTTCCACAGTTTTTCCCGAAAGAGAATTCGTCAGTGGACTTTCCACTCGTTATCCGAGCCTCGTTGACCAGCCTGCATGCGTGCAGGTAGATACGCAGAGCATGCGTGAAATGATGATCCGGCGATATTTACCTCCTTACAGAAAATTAATACGTACAGACTGGAAATAATAGAAACTCCCGGCAAGCTAAACTACAGATGAAAAAACAGATGATAAAATTTAGATCAAATTTTTCAATTAATCTCACACGAACTTTACTCGAACGGAACTGTAATTTGGAGCTTAATTATACGAAGATACATAAAGACTGTAAAGACGCAAGGAACGAACTTTCTTAATATTTTCGGAAGAAGAAATCGCTTTAGATTAAAAATAGCTTTCGCTGCTTAAAATCCATAAAACGCAATAAAAACAAATTCCAAATTTATATTATTATATTATATTTCTTATATTAAACGCACTTCTGCTAGATCTGTTTTCTTTAGTTCCTGGATTGAATTGAATATTTATGAACATGCGATGTTTTACATAACTAGGTGATCTAGCCAATGCAAATAATAAATTACAATGTTACGCGTTAATAAGCTATACATTGATAAAGCTATTTTAAGAAAAGTATACTCATATATTTATATATGATTAACGTAAAGATGGAATTGTAATAATTTATTTGACAATATCGTATAAAAATATAATTTGAAATTTAATCAAGATTTAAGTCATCTTTTATCGATAAATCATCTGTATTACGCATTAATCCAATTGAAAGCGAAATGCAAAAAAGACAAAGACAATTTATCGATCAAATGAGATAAGAAATCTGATGCTTTTTAGAATTTCGAATCTCGTCTTGAAAACACAAAACGCATACAATTGAATATACAAATATAAAGCAGTTTACGTACAAAAGAAATTGCACATCGTTATCATCTACATCCATAATACTTTTGTGATATGATATGTCAGCTTAATTTATTATTTCCTTTAAAATCTTGCAACGATAACGATATATTGAATGTATTACGAAATTTTATCGGTAAATTGTAAATTCCATAATGAATAAAACACCATATAACTTACTTGATATTTATAATCTCACTCACTTTCGGCGTATGTCAAATTTCAATTCTCTCGTAGTCGGAAAAAAAGATCACTGGCTACGTGACATCGTAGCTCCCAGTTTCGGATTCGCGGTTTGATAATGCTATTTCTTAAATATGACGGTTGATGTTTATCAACCGACTTATCTTGTCGATCGACGTGACATTATTCACAGTTCGTCCATCGCCGACACCTTGACGCGCTTGTTTTATACGAGAACGTGGTGTTGAGATGATACGAAGAAGAAAAAAAAAGAAGAAGAAGAAGAGAAAGAGAAAAGGAAAGTAAGGAAAGAAAAAGAAGAAGAGGAGAAAAGAAGGAGGAAGAGAAAAAGAAGCGATGTCGAGTTACGCGTCTTGAAAACCCGATAACGCACTCACTCGTGAATACGAAACGCGCGGCACGCTACGTATGCAATTTGAAAGAAAAATCCCCGTTATCTTTGGCGGAATCGAACTTAATACCCGGACCCCGCCAAATGTGATAAGTAGATTAGTTTCGCAAATCCCAGAAAGACTTGGACATGTCGTGTCACCTTGCCATCTCAATTCGCACGTATGTAATATCGGCATAATTTCAATCATTTCAGGGTCCTCCTCTTCCCTCCTTTAAAGATTCCAGAATATTCCTCGCAGAGGACATTTATGTATTCTTGAATATTATCCAGTTTTGTTAGTTCTGCAATTCAATATTACAATTCATTAGTGCACGATATTGCTATATCGTTTTATTCAAGGTGCATGTAAAGCATATATCTTTCCTCGGACACATAAAGCGTATCAGGTATATATTCTCACGTCTTATTGCGCACGTTAAAATCACGTGTTTTATCGATATTATCTTCTATAATGAATTCCATTCTTGTCAATGTAATGAATTAATCGAGAATGAGTTCCTAGGATTAATTTACTACATCACCATACATAAACATAAAACACATACACACATATACACGTTAGGATTTATCGCGTCTAGAATGAAACGGATCGACGTATGTTATCAATTGTCACACGTCGCATATATTGTTTTCGCGAATCGCAAAAACTAAGCGCGTGTTTCGCGATCGTACGCAGGTAAACGTATGCGCGATTGCTCCGAAATACGCAAGCGTATGTCTCAATTAATTAATGACGCAATATTACACCATAATTACTTACGATGCGAACCGAGCAGCTTGTGTAATCGCAAACGAGAGGTGAAAAATGAGAGGTGCAAGTATTCATATATATTTTTAACCGCGACGTGTTTTTGCATATGATTGATGAGAGGTCTTTTTACGAACTTGAAATATCTACTTGCTAATCGGATTAAATCCTGTAAAAAAAATGGGTAAACAAAAAGGATGACGCAGTCTCTCTCCATTTCGTGATATACTTCTGTGAATTTTTTATCCTCGAAATCTTTTGTTTTCGTGGTAAAAAAGAAATATGAATCCGATAATATGAGTAACCGACTAATAATCTGTGTACAGAAAACTGTAGTCAATTATGATAATCCTCAATCAAAGATTGAAGATAATCTATATAATTAAGATCGTAAACATCGACCCTGGCACGTCAAAAAGACTAAAGAACAGAAATCTAGAAATATTCTTAATCTCAAGAAATAAATCTTTTTTGACATTAAAACAGAATTGACTCAATTTTACGAAAACAAGTTTTACTTGTAGCTTTTTTCAATTACCTATTGTTCATATTACAAAACAGATGTTTGTGCGTGCAAGCAATAATATCACTTTAAAAACGCAACAAATTCCTTTTAAACGAATTCGATACATTTAATTTCTGTTCGGCAATTTTTGCTCTCTTATATTTATACGACATTTAATGTGTGAAAACGACATTATAACTTTCTAGAGGCTGCATATGGTGACATTCGTATCTTAATGAAATACTTCCGACACTAGAAAGCTAGAGATTCAACTGATAAACACTGATATACATTTTATACGCACGTCATTTTCTTGAGATAAGATACGATTAAGGTATGTTTTCGAGACGAAAATTCCGTTGTGATTTTGCGTTTGTCCATTATATCGGTTTTAAACATAACAGATTAAATCCATATACATATATTTAATACGTAAATCCCGGTACCGGATTACATCACAAAACAAATATTCGGAAGATTAATGGAGGCGGAAGTAAAAAGAGGAGCATTCCGCATTACAAATCAGATGCTATTCTTACTCGGCATGGTTTTTACAAATAAGGCAGTTGAAATCGGTATGGACATCGACTTGCACTTCTTTGGCAAGAATCCCATGAAACAGGTTCCGAAGGGAATTCCCCGTTCTGCCCAGGTCAACGCCAAACGGGCAACCGGTAATTGCCAGCTCGCGTCAATCGATGACGTTTAACCGTTTTATAAGAACTTCCTAGTTTATTTCTGTAACCCGTCTATTATAGTTTATGATGTAAGCGAGTACTTTTTTATAGACTTTATTCACCAATTTTTCGACTGATTATTATCATTATTTTGTGTATCATAATTAACAGTCGTTCTTCTTTAGTTCTTTATAGCTTGTCGAAGAATATAACATTTTGCTACCGTTTCTCGACGGTCATCCTACAAACGGCAAGTGCTGCGATTTTCGTTACGTATTACGATTACCTTGACTATCCCCCTACGCCTCGAAGAGTGTATGTAAGCGTAGCTAAAAGAAGCAGAAAATGGATTCTCTACAGATTAAATTCGCCAGATAAAAACAGATGTGTTTAAAACGTAAAAGAGAGAGAAAGATGTTGCTGCACATTACATAATTTGGAACGGGCCCGCGATCGCGAAGGTCGCGTGATGAACGCGTAAGGAATAACGACAAAATGATAACCATAAGGCAGGAGAGCATTGTGAGAGTAAGAGGCGAATTATCCATATTGCACGGAGACTTACTCAATCGACCAACCAACCGCGGGCCATGGCCGCAAAATCCAAGGGTCATGGAAAGCAGATGCGAGTATAAGATGCGTGTAGATGCAGAAACGTTACGAAACGTTACGACCAACATCCGTGCGTGATACTTCAGTTTTCCTTCTCGCGAAAGAGCGTTAATGTTCAATTTTAATCATTACACATTATCGCGGCCACGCGACCGCAAAGAATACCTGCATATGATTTTCATAATTTGTCCATTTAGTATTTGCGTCAAACCGTCATACGCGGGGTTTCCGTATTAAAACTTGGAATACGAGCGTAACTACGAATGTAACTTTACGTTACACTCGTTCCAAATTTTAATATATAGCAGATATTTTTCTTTCAACTTGTTATTGAAATTGGATATTTAATGTATTACTTATCTACATATTGATAAGCTACATTTATAAGATAAAAATTTTGCCACTTAAAAATTTCACTTAGGTTACCTCGCTAATAGTGCTAACGTTAAGAACAGAAAAGAAGAAAGAATAGAATAGAACTAAAATAAAGTACAAAACTTTTAAAATTATATTAATATAAAGTTATATACATATGTGTGCATACGCGCAAGTGTATAACAATGTAATATTTTTCAATAATATGGGAATTTTAAATATTGACAATTTTATTACGATAAGTATATAGTTACTACTCCCAAGTAGCAGAGTGACGTCAAGTGACGTATTACTAAGGTCTTAATAATGTCTTAATAATATATCATTAAGACGTCTTTAGACGTCATCCTGCTACCTGGATTCTTAACGATCACAAGATTCATTATCATCTTTTTTCGCTAATATAGACCGCAAAATTAATTTCTGCAGTCATGTGTTTACCTGCAAGTCCATATTTACTAACCATCCAGTTGCGCCGTGTTAGAATCAATTTTTCACGCGAATCCTCATCCCAGTAACGATCCCGCCAATCTCGACGGACAAGGCGAGAGAAAGTCCAGTCCGGAGTAGGTATGTCTCGGCGGCGAACGTAACGTTGTCAACGTTGACGAAAACAAAATGCGCGTAACAGCATCATGCAACAAGGATGGAAAGGAACATTCCTCTCGACCCTGCAAGCAAATAAAGCAATTAAATCACTTGCGTCGATCGCGTTACACCATAATTCTTCTCTTTCTTCATATAAATAAATTCTTTTTTTTCGCACAACTCGCGACGATCTCATTCGACAATTCGACGTTTATAAGGACGATGCTTTCGGGCAATTCATGCCGAAGCAGATAGCAAACAAGTGAATAATATTTGATTTCTTGTACGTAGTATTGAAACCATCTATAATATTGACATAAATGAGATATACAATGGGATTTCGAATGTTCAAGTTTCAAGTTAACAGAAAATTATTTTGATTCAATGTGAAAAGTTCAAGAATTAAAAATAAAATATATAGTTTAATAAATAGGACATTTCGAACTGCACTGACAAGTCTTCTTCAACGTTATTTCGATTGTCGTTTTTTTTGTCCTATTTCAGAGCTTTACCTTCACGTTTCGCGTATTGTCTTACCTTTATCTTTTTACTTTTAAATTCTTGCGATTTATACTACAGCAAAGCAGACAGCTAGGCCTTCACGCATGCCGTTCGTCAGAAATAGCTGAGTAATTAGGAATTATCTTCAGCCTTTTGTAATCGGCTCTGTAAATGAGTGCGATAATAAATGACTTTTTTTTACCGTCCTCAAGGAAGTTGCTTTTTTCAAATATTCCCTTCTTTTGAACGTTTATTTAAAATACACTTAATTCAAGATTGCCAAGCATATTACAATTTTTTTATTAGCTGAAATTAATTAGGATTTTTTAAAAATTTCTGGTAAGGAAGAAAGAGCAAAATTCAGGTGAAAACTAGACGCAACATATAAGGTTAAGGAAATTGTGTACAAATTCACGTTTTACCATGTTTATATATTTTTGCATGCGATAAGATTCGAAAACGAGAAAGAAATACTCTACTGTCCAATCTGACGTGGATCGCTCCGAATGTATCCAGCTTGACGCGATAAGACAGCATCTGAGAGCCTCTTCCGAACCTCTGAACAACCTGAACGTCAGTGATAAGGCGGGTCGCGTCGCGCTCGCGCCAGAAACTGCTGAAGAAAGAACAGAAAGACACTCGGCGCGCCCTCTGTAGGAACGCGGGGGAAGCGGAAAGCGGAGTACTCGGCGACGAAACATGGCGTATGTTTTGTTTGTGTGCGCGAGGAGGATGGTTACGCGTTACGCGCCGCGGAGCGTACGGCGGCGGCTGTAAGGTTTAGGGGTTTGTGATATTTCGCGCCCGCGAAGGGAGGAGGCGAGAGGGAAGCGAGAGGGTCCGGGCGCGGAGAGCGGAGCGGAGCGGCGCCGGGCGCGTGACGCGATGAACGCGACGAGCCTGTACGTGTCGACGTGTCGGCTGGTGCTGCAGGCCGACGCCGACGACTCCAACTCCTGGACGGATCTCTACAGGCTGGTGCCGTATCTGCGGCAGAGCCTCAGCTGCACCGTGTGCTCGAACCTGCTGATCGAGCCGCACACGCCGACCGAGACCAACTGTCAGCATCACGTGTGCCGCGGTTGCCGCGGCGGCCGCAAGAAGCTCAAGCCGTCGTGCGGCTGGTGCAAGGACTACGACAAGTACGTGGAGAACGTGCAGTTGCGGATACTGCTGCAATGCTACAAGAAACTATGCGAGTATCTCACCAGCACCAACATCTATCGCACCCTGTTGCTCACCGTCACGTCTGCCAGCAACTCCACCACCAACGGCGCCCCGTCCACCATCGGTGCCACCAGCCTGATGGAGCTCATCCAGGAAGGCGCCGGCTTCAAAGATGAGTTCAAGAGCAACGCCGGCCTGTCCAAATCCGCTTACAGTATCTTACCGTGCGTTTATACCAGCACTACCTCCACTCAGACGCAGGGCAATAACATCCAGACTACTGAGGCGATATCCCAGAGCATACCTGGTACGGAGTATAGAAATGTTCCCTCGATACGACTATTGTCGCAAGTTCTTCCGAATAAATATGCGTATACAATTGCATTAATATAATATGAATATCATTTATCATGCGAGTAATATATGAGTTAATTTATTTACCACCATTGTATTCTTGCTGTCAAATTAGAGTCACCAACGATTCGTACGGTATCAAACGGATCTTCCATATATTCCGTAATGTACGCTGGATCTGGTAACAAAATTACGATAAAACGGAAAGCGGCTGCTACGGAAGACACGGAAAACACGGGGCAACAGGAGACGGATGGAAGTCAGCACGGCTCTGTAGGAGGGGTAAAATGCATTCCGTCTTCCCACCTTAAATATGGGACTCCTTCTGAGAAAAAATCTTCAAAGAGCAGCAAAGTAATTTCAATAGATATTCGGTTAATCTTATGCCTTACAGGATTTACATTGCACTGTAATCTTTATTTAAATGCTTGAAGATGTTCGTCCTTGGTTAACACTTCTTGTAAGGTACAATAATTTTTCTGACTCACGTCTATTAACAATTATAGTTGAGCTTAATTAACCTGTACATATTTATCGCTCTTATGTTTTATACTAATACTAGTCTTAAAGAAATCTTGACTCACATTCACTTAGGTCCCATAAGAAAGATTAATGCAGACATTTGTTGTTTTGCCTTTGAAAAGCATATTTGTTCTAGCTTTTAATTTTGACTACTTCTGCATTGATCTGTAATACTTAATTTACTGACATTTCCTTGGGAGTATCGACAATAATGTAATTCACTTTGTTATGAGCAGTCTTCGGGCAGTTTTAAAAAGCCAAGGTCGAGTTCTGCTAGAAGTAAAAGAAAAGGATGCAGATGTGGTAATGCCACCGCGATACCTGGGAAACTTACCTGTTGTGGTCAAAGGTGTCCTTGTTACGTCGAAAGTAAGCCCTGCGTGGAGTGTAGATGTAGAGGTTGCAGAAATCCTCATACGGCAGATGGATTGAAGGTATTTGTCGCTACGCGACTGAGTTTGTTGTATATTCAATTCTATCTTGAAGTGTCTTATATAATTTCTATATATTTCAGATCCGTCCACATATACCTGAACTTCATAATTTACAATTACAATTGTCCACTTCCTTGGATTGCGACGCGCTAAGTGGAGATCCTTTAGGATCCGTGCCGCAGTGTCTCTCGACGTCTCCCACAACGATACAAGTGTTAAATGTGTATTCTACTCCGAGACTAGACATTGACAATGTACCACAGAACTTACCCGCTGCCTTGTTAGTAGGGGAAGATGCTATGGTAAGTACTGAAAGTGAGGCGGAAGATAGTGATATACAGATCGATGTGTGACAAAGTATTTAAACGGACATCGTGAGGAACTATACCGTACCAGTGATTATCCAAGTGTGACAAGTACACCTCTCAACAGAGAAAAACGCGTTATGTAAATAGCTCAACTAGAACCATTAAAAGAAACAATTATGAGAATCAAAAACATGTAATTACGAATTTGCAAGGGTAAATTAGTTTAGAGAAATATATCGTATATAAGAAATGGGGCAGTTTACGTATGGTTCACTATTTGAATATTTGTAAATATTTCAATATAACGCAAAAAATACAGATATTTAATATGATGCTTAATCATGGTGACAGTCAATTTTGCCTATAAAATTAATCACTGTTATGATTTAGCATCTACTATTTTGTTACATATGATGCGTTATATGCGTTAGCGCTTCTAAAATTATGCGAACACTCGCGTAATCTGAACATAGTTCAGTTAATTGTATAGTATAAAAGGCAAGTTTCATAAAACAAAAATATTTCTTATTGATTAGCTGTATCACAGTAATTTTAATAACAGATGAAAGTGTTCCGTTTATACATCCTGTATTTATGTATAATGCTGATTACTCGATTTTATATATTGTATTTCATGAATATATTGGAGCATGTTTTTGATCGACACATGTATGCTAAATGATATTCATCTGTTCGTTCAACAATTTGGGAATTTTTATAATAAATTTAGCTTACTGAGACCACAAATACACGAATTATCAAGAGAATTAGTTGAGATACCGCAAGTTAAATTTAAATATACAAAAGCCGATGAATTTAATATTTACGCGTCAAAAAAATATCCCGTTCAACTTGCCAGTTGTACATACAATGACAAAAAGATCGTTATCTATTTTGCATACTGATTTTTACAATCTCTAAGTATAAAACGCAGCGTGTGTGGAACAGTGATCTGTTAAATTATCCTACAATTTAGGATTGCATCGAAATAATACTCTAAGTGAATCGCGTACACTAACAAAAAAATCTAAATAAATAATAAACGCGAAGAGTGACGTCTATAGTCTATACGTAATACGGATTGTAAAAATTGTTTATTTTATTTTATAGGAAGTTGCAAATGTATTTAGATAACCATGAAGTTCTTATTTGCCTAAAATTTGAAGTTGAAAACGATTTCAATAAAACGTTACTATCAGGGTTAGAGTTACCAGTAGGCACTATAGACATCGGCCTAGAACCGAAATTTTTCACAAAATTGTCTTTAATAAAAAAGATATAATTTTATTATGTTATATTTCAAGAAAAGAAATATTGAATATATATTTAATAACTTACACTTTCTTTAATTAAACATTCTTTTCTCTTCTAATTTAGCCACAATTTGGATTATGTCAATTAAAAAGACGAATGGCATTTAAACAAACTAGCTTTCTTTTCAGTAGCACTATTTACGTGTCTATAGGCAGCAAACGGGTAAATCCGATCCTGGTTATTGTATATATTGCATAAAACTTATTTTTTTACGTATAAAGGTATCTTATGTATCTCAAAGACTTGTAAGCTGTATCGAAAAATATTTCTGTTGAATTATTTGTAATATAAATAATATCAATATTATAGCAAATTTTGGGATATTATTCTATTCACGCGAGTATAATTAAATGTGTTAATCATTCATTAATGCATACGAAACATTAGTACAAAATTATGAAATATACGTAGGATACTCTTTATTTTTGCGTACGATTGTGTGTTCGTGGGTACATGCGTGTATGTACGTGAGCTCTTCTGGAGCATTTATGAATCCATCAATCGTTATTTGTAATCGCACTTAAATACAAATAGCGTACATTTTTCTCTTTCTCTCAATTCTTTCACGATAGTCAACAATAGAATATACTTTCACAATATGTAATTGTGTGATCTCATAGCTATCTGGTGGTAGTTTGCGATAAGAAGGTTCGTGCAGCGATCGTGCAAAGAAAAGAATTCATAAAGGAAATGCACATGCATATAGGCTAATTCCTCTTTAAATAAAAAGCGAAAAGATTGATACACAGCATATAACGTACACGTACTCGCTTATACGTTATATAAAAATAAGGCAATATACAATAAAGCTCAACATAAGATAAAATTAATATATATATATATATATATATATCATATTTTTCTATATATCAAAGTTATTATTATCAAGTTGCATGTTACATTGCCATTTTTATGAATACAGCTCATAATTTTGAAAATTATAAATATACGAAAGTGATTAAATCTGTTTGTTAATTTTGTCTTATGTAAAGCTAGCGAAAAAAATTGGGAATATATTTGAATTATTTAAAGACTTATTATTTTTTTTACAGACTAGAAAGCATTGCAAATTTTTTAAAACCAATTGTATTAGATATCCCGTTGCATTTTAATCAACATTATACACTGATTACTATGTTTTACATGTACATATTAAAGTAAGATAAAAATGGCAGTCGGGACCTAGCTACAGCTTAAAATTCATAGTTGAGGAGTGACTTTTAAAATATCAGATATGAATGATCATAATTTGATCATCGATCATCGATCATCGAAAAGCATAATACTTGTAGTAAATAGTTACGATATAGATCATATTAATATGTAATTCACATTCCAATGATTTTATTGGAACGATTTCGTACAGGCATGTATCTGTTATATTTTGGACAGAACTTATTTCAACTCTTTTAATATAAACATTGTCGAAGTTTCAAGTGAAATTAGAAAGCTAATTAAAAGGTACTCCTTAATAGAAAATCAATTCATGATATCTAAAAAACGAAACGTTATTGAAAAATACAATTGATTCCCGAATGGCGAATATTTTATTCGAACGTAACGTCTTGTATGTAGTATATATAGTGTTCGTTATAATATCTCTTTTTGTTATTCATTAACTATTAATGTATCATGTACATTGTGAAGTTAAGGGACGTATGCTTCAACTATGTAACTTATCAGATGATGTTAAAACTTATCTTAAAGAATGAAAAAAAAAAAAGAAATTGCGAGTTGCATATTGTCATGACATATAGAACTAATAGAATAAAAATATTTTACATACTAGAATTTGCATCATTTTGTAAAAAAAAAAAAAGAAAAAATGAAAAAGATACGAGACGAGAGAATATGTATCTATTTTATTTGTATATAAATGACACGCACGAGAATTCTGCGATAAAAACATATTTATAAAACTCTTTATTTGAAATAAACGTTTTTGTACATATTATATTTTAATAAGATGCGACAACATTTTACTGAAACCGTATAATATACAATATAGTGTGTAATAGATTATACAATACAAATAATATGGGGTAATGTGGCGAAGGAATGATGGACATATATCATGATAAAAATATTTGTGCAGAGATGTAATTCTATAGCGTTCTATCTTTTGTTGCAATATTATAAAGCTCTTTTCTATGCTCGCCGACAGTTTTATAAAATTCTTCGAAAAACCGTTTGGCAGCTTGCTCTAGAAACATCTTTCTTCTTATAACTGCATCTAATTTGTCTTGTGCCTCTTCTATTTCGAAGTCTTCCGCTTGTAAATCTGGCATCATATCTTCCATTGCTTTAATTTCGTTTTTCAAGTCTTCTATCTGTTTTATAAGTTTGGCTTTCTCCTTCTTCGCACCTGCCTTCATTTCATTAATGTGAGATATATCTTCTTTCAATTTGTTTTCATCCGGCAAAGATTTAATTTCTTCTTGGAGTTTCTCCAATTTCATGGTTTCGAATTGAATAAGAGACTCTATCTCGTTGCATTGCTTCATCAATGTCTCTTTGAATGTTCTTATTAAAGAGGCCTTTTCTTCCATTATATCCATCATCTCCGGTTTCAACAATTCTTTTTCCGGGAGCTTTACGTCATCGAAATTCAGACCAACATCATTGTCGATAAGCATAAAGACCTCCTTATTATACGCCAATATTGCCATATTGAGATTATTATTGAAAGACGCGAATTTGATATCTAAACTGTACGATTCCTTTTGGTAATCTTTCAAATGCTCGTCAAATTGGTGTATGTAGTTTTGAATCTCCGTGCATTTTTTAATGATATTTTCCTTTTCAATCTTAGACATGGGTTGATTCTTCACGATTGAGAATAATTCTTCATATTGTTTATTTCCTATTTGAATTTGCTCATTTAAAACTTCACGTTCTGTATTTAACTGATTTGTCTCGGCGGAAAACTTGCTTATACAATCCTCCATGCTTTTAATATCGTTTAATATTTTAGATTCCTTGGCGCGCGAAGACGCTAATTTCTGTTGTAAATATTCAATTTTTTTATCGAGTTCTTGTGACTCTTCCTCATGCATCTGCAACTTCACTTCTTCTTCCTCCAATTCTTTATGTGCCTGAGCTAGATCGCAGTCAGTAATGCCTTGTTGAACTAAAACGTTCTGCAGATATTGGTTCAATAGTTCTACCTCCTCGTGGGCTTTTTCCTCGTCATTCCAAACTCTATAACATTCCAACAATGTTTGAAACTCCATGCTACAACTCTGAGCCTGCTGCTCCGTTCCTATGAACGGCAAAGTTTCCAGTTGGTATCTGTTCAATGCGAGCTCTCTCACTTTGTATGCTTCCACCAACCAGCCGATCCAACCGAGAACATAGGGCCACGAATGCATTGCGTTGGCAGTCTTAAGCCATGATTTGTTCATCACGCCAGGATAGTGTAACTTCTTTGCGCATTTTGGTAATTCATCTATGTAATTTGCCATCGTGAGAGTATGCTTGACGTCGAAGTACTTCAATAGAAAGCTAGAGACCTCCACGAACATCTTCAATGTAATTGGTTTCAAACTCCCGTTGCTGTTTAACATCGTCGAGCACTGATTTATCTCAAAGAACTTATCGATCTCTTTTAATAGGTCCATCTGATAAACCTTATCCGCTAGGGGTCTTGTGTCCTTTCTGGGGCCCTTAGCTCCTATGGTGCTAGCACGGTCGCCGGACGGTGATCGACCGATTGATAACGACGAATGAAGTTTACTAGAACTTGCTGTAAGCACTGTACCTGGGATAGCATGCTTAGTGGCGACTTTCACCGGGGTGATTGGAGTTGTTGGTTGCCGTAGCGGAGTTTTGCCTACACACACACAATACATACACATAAGTTGAACATAATTTAAAAAGAAGTCGGAACGATCTCGAATAAAATAAATTAAATTAAATTTTTGTCTTATTGAAGACACGTTTCTATCCTGTGCTGGCTCATAATATCAAGTAATTAGAAAAGATAGAAGTCTTGAGTATGCCTTTACATGTTATACTTTACCTGTTACTTTCAAGTACGATTTTCTGCCGAGCGATCCCGCTCGGTCGCTGGAAGAGCTCCGAAAACGAGCCCTGGGAATATGAGAGACCTCACCAGTCGAGATTCCCTTCGGTTTCAATGTCTGTGTCTTCCGTTGATCCGTTCGAGCTCCTGTCGAGCTCTTATCTTCCCGTTCGATCATGGATATCCTTACGGGATTACTGGACGATCTACGTCTGACTGAATTCTGTTGCATGATTATTATTTTCGTGAGAGAAAACGAAAACAAAACTACGAAATCCGCAAGCAGGTTACCTCCCGTGAAACTTGGAAATGGAATTTGAATTTTCGGTTAGTCAGCTGAGTCCAGTATCGCCAATCCAAGACGGCAAAATTCTCTCACTTGGGCCAACTTGACTTGCTCTTTACAAGCTGATCAGCTGATCTCTGATCTTTCTGTACTTTTTATCCTCTTTTTCTTTGATATTTATATATTTTTATTTTATTTTAAGCACAGAAAGTTAAGAAAGATGTTTCGAATGTACTTTTTACGTTTCTTCTCAGCTTTTTCCGTTCAAAGTTGTATATAATACATAATACAGTGTTATTTTGAACGTGTAAAATGCATAGAGTTTCCTTCATCACGTCAGGTTAGGTTAGATCGATAGTTCTGTTTTGTAGCTGCACTTTCCGTACTTTCCATCTTTTCTCTTTCTCTCTCTAACGTCAGTAACGTCTATTTATTCCATTTTAGGCGCAGAAAGCGCAATATAACCTAGCTACAAAGCAGAGCATATTTTTCAGTACTTACATGTGGGTATTTATTTGTATTGCTTGCACATAAAAATTAAATTTACGTCGAACACATTTATAGAGCTAATTATATATATTGGTGCATATTGAAGACGTCAGTTGAACGTATAATAATGAGATGATTAATAATCAATTGTATTACATTTTGTGTCAATAATTTTACGATAAAATGTGGAACATGATGTTGACGAGATTTTTTAATACAGTTATTAAAAACCAAAGAGCGCAGGTAAGATTTTGTATGTTCTTTGCAATTATAGAGATTAATAATTTTTTAATAAAAAGTATATAATTATTTTATGATAGTGTATCTCATTTAAACTTTATAAATTTATATTTTTGAGTTTTATAACTTTTTTTAAAAGCATTTCAATTTTTCTTTTTCAGAAAATTTGATATTCTCTGTCTTATTTCTCTTTTATCCTTTCTTTACAGATCTACAAGCATCAGACACTGAGCGCATTTATTTTTAAAGTAAACAACATGTGCACGGACACTTTTGATATAAATCTTCTCTCTTTAGAAGATAAGGAGAAAATACTCCAAGTAATAAATAGCAAAAGCATGAAAGATCTAGCACAGTGAGTTAATTATATTTTTTTTTCGTGCATTACAAATTTTCAATCGTGCATTTATTACTGTTAAAATTATTTTTTCAAAGATATTCCATTACTAAGAAGCGTGCAGAGAAATTAGAATTGCACCGTGCAAATAATGGACCGTTTGAATCGTTGGACGATTTGTTACAAGTACAGAGTATGAATAACAAATGTGTGTATAATTTTTATAAGTCAATTATATGTGGTAAGAAAAAGCCTCCTAAGAAGATTACGTCAGGCTTGGTTGTAACACCACAAAATACTGATACTAGTCAAAGGGTACGAGATATCAAGTTCTCCTTAATTTTCTAATTAAAGAATTATATGAGAAAAATATTGATAGTTTCCTCCCTTGTTTCCATACATTCTAGATCAATTCCATTTATATGTTACAGGATGTCGATACAGTATTAGGCATATACGTAGGACATGACTTGATAAGTTGGTCATTATTAAATCGCGATTGCGAAGTATTACAGTGGAGTTATAAATCTTTTCCACGAAAAGGGCCAAAAGAAAATATTCATACTTTACTTCAAGAGGTAAGTATTGAAGCATTAAGAAGTTTTTTGTTTACTTCATAAAATAAGCCTGTTGTTTAGAGATCGCCAATTGTAGGATATTTTGTTATCACAACTTTTTCTTTTTATTTAGACAATACCAATTGCCAAAAAATTACCGAAGGCTGATCGGTATATAATGCAAGAGACCGGTGGTGACGTGGGCCGTATACAAAATCGCCACTTTTATCAAAACTTTGTACAACAATCTATAATAGGCGCTATCATTCTGTCGTATCTGACAATGTTGGATAATAAATTTAATGGTATGAAAATTATGCTTTATTAGTGTTTCTCAATGACAAAAATTTATCAATTAGAATAATTATCAATTAGAATTATTTCTTCTTTTTTTCTTTATGAATGGAGATAAAAATTGATTCACGAATAAGAAATATAATTTTCTCTTCCCTAATTTACATTAATTGTTTCGAAAATATATGTTTACTAACAGTTTAAGGAATCAATCAGTCTAAAATAAATGTAAAGATTTTTAGCTACAACCATGATTCAATTCGAAAGATACACTTTCATCATGTTGATTTCTAGTGCTGATATTTTTGTTACACGTTGCATGGGGAAGAAAAATCTAATATAAAAATTTTGTTACAAATCTTTCAGACACCACAGGATTTGTGGCAAACAACATATTTATACTTCGGCAGCGTGTATTGCGAAAAATCTATGGACTTATAATAGACAACGAGGGTATTTCCACACAGTACATGGTGCAAAAGCTATTGCAGGAAAGCAACGAACCGATAAAAACAAAGGAACCAAAAGTGTTAATAGGAACAGAATTGAGAAACATGTACAACGCACAAAGTCCTGTTTGTCAAGAACAAATTGGTTGGTCGTTATTAATATCGTTAGCTTTCATAGAATTAATTGTACATAAAAGACCTGACATGATCCTTCGTGAAGCTCCTCAAAGATAATAAAATATGATGTTAGCTATTATTAATTTAATAATAATGCCAACAAAAAAATCTTATGAGAGAACATCAGAACACATCGTTGATGAATATATTTTGTAAAGTAAACAGATCGCTTACAGTGTGAATAAAGAATATTTTTTTTAATGATTGTTTCAATCTATATGGTAGAACAGGAAGAATAAATCCGAAACTACATCAATCCCAAATAAAGTCTGTTATACTTGTATCATTTCAATCAAGGAAAGAAATTGGATGTATCATAAAACAGAGCAAATCTGTCAATTATAACTATTTGGACATAATGCCGTAATGAAGCAAGTTTAGAATACAATAATAGTTATTTGTGTAACAAGTGAGGTAAGATGAAAATTCCCGGGTGCGGAGTTACCGCACTCGCCTTCATCTTTACACACGGCTTACACTCCCTATTTTATGTTGCAAGTGCCTGGAAAGTGGTTTATCACGCACGCGTAGCGTGCGTAATGGGGCACTTTCCATGCACGTGTTGCATAAAAACTGTTATAAGGCTAAAAAGATTTACATGTTACATTTTTGTTTTCTAACACTGTTCAGATAAATAGCAATATTACTTACAAATTCCAATCTATACGATTGACTTTATTATTTAATTCTGGAATTTAATTCTGGGATTTAAATTACAAGAGGAGTGTTAACAATTCTCATAATACGCAAAGTATTTATCTTCGTATTTCATTTAATTTAAAACAGATTATTTGCGTAACGACGAAATTTGTAAGTGCATAAACACGTGTGAGTTACCAATAATAATAAATAGATATAATAGACTTCTGTACAGGTCCATTCATTTATTATATTCTCATTTTTTATTATGTTATTTATTTATAGTATACCAAGTGTATATTGTTGCTCGCTGCTCGAATACAAACTCGCATCCGGTTATTTCACATAAGATTGTACAACGTACCGAAGCGTTTGCCAAAAAAATAGGATCACCCGGACAATGTTTTGCAGAATCACCGAATGTGTACGAGAGCAGGAGGCGAATGCTTCGCGAATGGGACACGAGAAGTTTCCTGGTGAACTGAATATACATCCTTCTATAGAATTCTTCGTGCCGAGATATATGAAACCACGACGACTGTGAGACACGGTGTTACACGGGGGATATATCAAATGCTGCTACTTAAATCTCGGGCAGTGACGCTGTGACAAGCGTGTACGAAATGTTGGCTGATCAAGCATAAAGGGAGACACACCAAATATTTATTTTCCATTGTATGCATCTGAGACTTGACTTTGGTTTACAACCGCGCTTAGGCTCCATCGCGAAAATACGCACATGAACGTCCGAGATCTCAGCTTACGCGCGACGAGACGCGTACACTGTCGAGTCGAGTCGAGTATCGCGGAAAGGATTTGGAAGCTGTTTAAAGGGAATGTTGTGATGGTAAAAGTTGATACATAGCGAACTGCAATGACGATGACTGTAGAGACGCAAAGACTATGACTATAACGTAACTCTCTCAACTTGGGAGATCCGGTTTATGCGAGTTGCTCTCCTCTCGTTTCGATAAGCCCGGATAAGCACAACCTTTAAAACAGCATCCAACTTTTCTGCGACATCCTGTACGAGAAGATGATTATAATGATAATTACATCAGCGGTATGCATGGACAAGCTCATTCGATTAATTCCCGTTTCTCGGTATAGCTGTGAATCTCGATACTGATACGTGTTGTTGAACAAATACAGATATGTCGCTAGAAATCTGTTCCCCACTTTTGCATCGAGCAGAAACACTTGGAAAAGAAATTTAATTATAAAATATTCAATAAGAAAAAACTTGGTATGATAATTAATAATCGTTCAAATTAGAATAATTTTTTAATAAGATTCGAATCTTTTTAGTTCTAACGAGTATGTTAGATAAAAATATGTCTGAAGACATTGTGATTTGATCCGAATCGTCGAATATAACAATCACAAATAATACACAATACAATTGAATAAGAAACATAATTAGCTGCTAAGTATCGCTGAGGTACAGGCATACAAAGGCGAACTTTCTAATTTTCAATTATCGATTATTCGATTGTTCTATCTTGGCCCATATAATGTAAGCATAATATTGTTATAAATATTACAAGTCTGTGTGAGCGCTTGCGGCGAGATTCGTTTTCTTTGTATAAATGAATTTTTGTATTATCGGATCGGAAAGAGAAAAAGAAACTGGACGACATGTGATCGCGCGTCTTACAAATTTATATTACAAAGCACAAAATACTCGTGCAATTTACCCTCGTCCTTCAATTATCGATATTACTTCAGTTTACATATATCTATTGTACGTAGATAAACCTGCTGCTCAGCATACAGAATCTTTAGTAAAATCTATTTACTTCTCGATACATATTATTAACAAATTATATATAGACATACATCTGCATTGTATCGTACAATAAATCGGATCGTGCGATTGCGCATTCGGTTCTAGATTACTTCGAATCATATCGCTGCCAACGCATATATTATAATTATTAGAATGATACCCGATCAGACCAGCTGGAAACGAGTGTCGACATATATACTGATATTTTATATATATATTCGTATATTTGCATGCATACCTAACGTGTATATGTATTATACACTTTAGATATATATGCTATATATATATATATATATATATATATATATCTAACAATTGTGTACAATATACTATAGGTATATGCACATATATATGCACACATACATATATACATATATATGCGCATATTTCGTTATACAATACTATAACACATTGCGAAACGAAGGGCGTTAAGTACGTACTATCTTGTAATTTACAACAGTTTGTTATAGCTAGAAACGCGTTTCTACGTATGCGCATATGTGTATAAAATCTATTAAATGTACAGGGGAGGAGGGCCGCACTCCAAACAATATTATCAAACATATAGGGTACGGACTGGACAATAATAATGGGTCTATATACGCGCGTTTAAAAGAAACTTTGCGAAGTCTTATTAAAATATAAAATAAGCGATATGTATACGGATATACCGATTGTTCTTAAAGAACGGTTACGTATCTAAGTGCGTGTCTCTTTTCTCATTTTGTTTTACAAAGAATTTTGACACACCAGGCGGATACGTCGTCGAACGAATTACAAAATAAAAAATACACTTTGCAGTAAAGCTTTGACGCGGTTCGCTTTAAACGGCACGTTAAAACTCATTCGAGAAATTCGATAAGACTTATATTACTAATGGAACACAAGGAGAACCATTCTGATGTTATCCGCTATATATATATATATATATAATACGCTTCAAGCAACGTGTACACAGACACATTTTAAGGCTAATTATATATTCTAAATTTATTCAACATTCACAGTACAATCAGAGAGGTTCCTCTTTATCATGCTTTGGTTCGAAGACATAATGGAAAATGGGACACAACGGGAACACGCAAAGAGAGAGACGTACATACTTCTGGGCCCTTGAACGTCCCAATTTTTGCCCGATTGTTCATATATAACCGCAAATAGGAAGTGTACTCTTCTCTTTCATTTTACTCTAATTGCACATAAGCATCCGCGACGCGCTAACTTACATGCTGTCGCTGTCAAAGGAATTTAAAAGCATAATCTCTTTCTTTTTTCGTAGCGAAACATTAATATTATCAGCATCCAAGTATGAAGAGACAAGTACAGTGTGGATTAAGAACGAAGAAAGTGTCGATATTTAAATGCTAATAGAGATTTCTAAAAGAAGAAATAACGGTAGAAAGTATCAAGATAGTTTTAATGATACAAGCGTTCTTGTATGATGACACCGGACGATTGTCAGCACGCAATCGAGTTTGAGACTCGTATTGCTTTCCTTAATTGCATTAATATGGGGATTTGAGAATTACTTGAAAATTTACTTTTCGCAGATATCTGTTGAGCCATGTACAGGGCTCCAACTTTGTATAAATATATTTTACGGTCACGGTGCACGCGCGTGGAAATAATATTTAAATCACCATGACTCACCGGCAGGGGCAGTAAAGTTTATTAGTATAGGTACGCATGATATTTTGAAATTCCATACAATGGGTTTTTACATCGGCGAAGAATACGCTGTATACGGTACGAAGGAATATGAGCAAAAGGAAGAAAAGATAGTCGCAAGCTCAATTGCTCCTTGAAATTGGTCCGATGCAAAGTGCATTGTTACATGCACAATGACACATTGCTAATCATACATAACAGCTACTAACGCGCTACGTTTGATAAATTAAAACAAAAAAAAAAAACATTAGGAATATCGTTGCACAAGGAAAAACGCAAGTCAAATGAGAAAACTAAGTATTACTGGCACATTATTAGCCATTTCGGATATTATTACCGCCGTCAATTCATCAACTCTCTGATTCGATACATGCTATTTGGTCGGAAACACTTCTCTATGTCGCATGTCACTCAAGACTAGAATTGCGATGTAGCTTTAGTGATGGATAAACAAGTGCTTTAAATCATTACGACAAAAGTTTTGAATTATTTCGAATATTATCTGAAATAAAAAGTTCTTGAAAGACTAGTGAAAGATCATTTTAAAAGCCTCCTCAAGTTTCATCTTGAAACATTTGCGTTTATTAAAAATTTTTACGATAAATCTACATTAAGAAAATAATTAAAATTATTTTCCATGTAATGTAGTCATGATAATTAACTAATCGCAATAATTCATAGCTTCAATAAATGTATTCGTTCAAATATTGATACATAATATTAAATTTCTATCGTTCTGTCAAATTATCTTTTAAAAATTCCAAGATTTTCGACATCTTTATTTAAGAATTTGAAGGATTTTAATGATTTTTTAAAACACTAGCAAGTTCTTCAAGATGTTGAAGATTCAATAAAATTAATGATTTCCATATAATATTCAAAATCATTCGAAACTTTAGGCTAGCAGAATTGCTTGAAAACTTGCGAGAGAAAGAGAATCGAATGCCCATCGCTGGATATAGCATGTGGATACATAATACATTGCTGGACATAATGATAAAACACCGTGAAAGTTCCTGGGGCACGATTTTATATCAAATAGCATTATATGACAAATAAAAATGTTAATATTAAATAATATTTTAACAAATAAAATTTGCAATCAATTTCTAGCTAAAAGGGAAATAACGGAATTTTAAATTGGACTATAAATTACAAGATACATTCTTGGAAAAATATTGTAGATAAAAATAAAATTCAATACTTTTTTTCTGTATTAATAAAGAAATTATTCTGAATCATTCTTTAAGTAAATCTTTTCTTAGTTATCTTATATAATCCTTGTCAATGTCTTGCCGTTCATATGCAATTTTTAATTCGCTAATGTTATTGACTTATGAAGGCATTTATAAAAATTTACTAAAGTGTCGAATCGTTTTATCCAGCAGTGTAGATCGCGGATGTACGACGAAATCTGTATCTTCGATATTTCATAAATCTTTCTCCCTTTGAAAGCAGAAAGACGAAGATCCAGTGGCACAATAAGGCATACTACTATTACAATATTTATCCGTAGGACATATTTCGGTGTATTGCATTACCTTTAATGACGATAACATGAATTATACAACTATTGGAGAGTGTAAACTATCAATAGTAGCAACATAAATTAACAAATTACTGGCTCGATCGTCACATACACACATGCAAACACATCCACGCTCATAAACCACAACACGCAACACATAAGATAAGTCTCATGATAGATACATACAGCAATGCGAATTGGACAGATTCTAACTTCAATACTTCACACTTAATTTAGCGAATGTAATCTAACACAAGTAAGTACTTATGCGTATCGAGTTTACTCAGTATGCGAATTAGCTCTTTTTCTTTTCTTTTCTTTTATACGTGTAGAGTTTCTCGTGTCCAACAATGATCAAGTCACTTTTGTTAATCCATTAAAATCTCTGTTGCACTTACATATATAAGAGATACGTTGGTTGAATCATTTAAAACAAATCCATCAGTTTGATGCCTCGCAAATTCGATAACGATTACAACATTTTTTTACGATTTTCTCTTATGAGAGATTACAAGAAAGGAATGAAATACTCAGTCGAAAATAATATCACAGCCTGGAGATACAGTGGAAGACTAAAGATACTGATACTATGTCACAAACTGCTTTTCAATTGTTAACGTTTTAAAATGCGAATTACTTTTAGATCGTTGAAATATTAATTTGATTTATTCAACTATTTATTTGAAAAATTTCAAGAGATTTGGTTAAGCGGTTTATAAGAGAATGAGCTTTGCATGGAAAAAAAAGTTAAAGGCCATGCAAGACATCAGTGTCGCACGTGAAGAATAATTGATAATACAACAGTTATTAACAATTCCTATATTATTCTCTCTCTATTTCACTTTCATAGGAGTCTCCCTCTTCTCCCTCACACGATTGTGATATTATTTAAAAAGCCCTGCCGCTTCATCGCGAGTTTCAGTTACGTGGTAAATACACAGTTCACCGTATTAAAAAGTATCTTTCCTTTTTTCGTGACCAATGTAATTGCCAGAAGACAATGTGACAAGAACACGGTCATAAAAAGTGACTAGCATTCGCACCTGTCCATTACTATAATCGAATCGGTTTTCGACTGGACTTTTATCACGATGATAGACGTATATCATCATACACGTAACGTGTCCCGTACTGTAATAAAAATAAGTTGACGGATTCTCGTAATCGATCCTCGAGTTACCATTATTTATCGGCAAGACACACTTGAATTTAACGTTGGCTTAAACGCGCGGTTACCTTTTTACGATAAAATTTACCGTTTTTACCTAATCTGATACATGCAAGTTCAAAGTAATTAAAAAGTGTCACGCCCCTTTCTTCTCTCATTTCGCATTTATGTATGCATGTTTGTATATATGTTCTTTTATATTACTTTGTACATGTACACACGCAATGCATACATATTCGTTTAGCGTCATTATATCCGCGCATTTAAGTCAATTTTAAGGCTCCTTTAGTTCTGGACTTTCTATGACTTGCATTTTTGGAGTACTCTATATCCGAAATAGAATGCGTTTGTACGACTCTGACGTTTATTGATTTCTATTATAATAAGGAACATGTATAAAGTCTTTTATCTAAATTTATTTTTTGCTTACTAAAAAATAATTGATTTTTCCAAGTAAAAATCTATTAATGTGATATTATATACTAATTTGATTATAAATAATTATGTACATAGCTACGATAACTTCTGTGAATGCATTGTTTTTAACATGAAAGATATATTAGTATACATAAAAAAGTAATTCATACATAAGAGTCGAGTGTCTATTTATAAATAAAATAAAATTAAAGTAACATTATAAATTAAAAAATTATTTTACCACTATGTGCGCGTTACGTGTAATACCTCTTTGTGTATGTATATGTGCATATTTATTCGCAAAGTGCGTATTTATTACTCGCCGCGAATAATATACAAAATCTTGATTGTCTGACCTGATATTTTATCAAGATATTACATTGTTAAATGGATGTATCAAAGAATATTGTACAGTTCTTTCTCATTAAAAATGGCAATGTTACTTTCATTATCTTTGAAAGAATGATATGCATATTAGGTAGGGTAAAGTGCATATTTCGGATCAGCAAATTTGAAATGCCTCTTTAGCTGACTGTATTTATCATATGTGGATTTTTTCCCCTATCGTCTATATTTTCGCTATCCCTTATCGCTATAGACAATTAGTGAAAAAAATCCATATATGATAGGTACAGTCGGCTAGAGAGGCATTTCAAATTTGCTGATCCGAATTAGGATCTGATCCGAAATATGCACTTTACTCTATTTCGTAGAAACCTTGCAAGAGATTTGTGTCAATATTCAATTACTAATATAGTCATTTCTCTTGTAATATATCTTTTGCCAGAAAGTAACGTTAGAAGAGCATTCAATTTCGAATATTCTATACTCCTACTATGTTTTATAAATGTAGCCGCTGATTTGTTTAAAAATGGATAATGCACGAGAGTATACACAAATTTTGTGAGCATATAGATTGAATACATTGAGATAAACTTGATAATGAATCATTCCGGGGATAAGTTAAATAGTATAATGTCCATGTGGGTTCTAGACTTGAAAATATTATATTCCAATCTTTTACTGGAGCAATAATAAATAAAAGATATTCATTTCACAAACGATCGAGCGCGAGCGACAGAATGCACTAATACTCCCTTTTTGATCCAATACAGTCTTAGAGAATAGTCATTAATACCGTCTCGTTACGTCATACACGCGCACATAATCGAGCAGCCTATAGCTTTGTTCAATGTGTGCCGTAAGTATAAACTTGGTAACTATTATCGACGAATCTTAATAGGTATACGTCTAAGTGAACAGTCATATGAAACAGTTGTTGATTCCGAGATGATACCCGAAACACGCGGGATGAGATTCAGAAATAGGTGGTACAAGTTCTTTTGTGCTCGTTATACATTACGTGCTGTACGAAAGTGTCGCATCCTTTAGTACAGCGCATGGCGACGTAGCTTTGTCCAGAAACAGTTCATCGAATGTCAGAGATGTTGGTTTTGCTGCCGAAAATTTTCACTAGTTGTTCTTCATAATCGTCGATATTACGTTTCATAAGTTCCATACACGGGCCAAGCAAACGTTCAAAAGCTTCAACGTCCAGAACTGTGTGTAAGAAATGACCGTTTGAATAAATAAAATAATTACTTTAGACATACAGAATTGTCATTTTTGTGAATTCATTAAAATGTGACATCCTGTAGACAAAAAATTTCGAAATAGATTTAAATGCGCAGAGAAAGATATCACATCACAACCATCTTCTGTCATTTAACAAGCCCGATTACCGCGGTGAATATCGATATCCGCAATTACTCGGCGCAAAGTTATTGATTACCTATCAATTTAGGAATCGTAGGCAGTAATGAAATATACTTACACGCCAGTTTGATGTTTCCCACAGCGTAGGCCGAAGCAGCGCGTGGTTTATGCGTCACGAGTGCCAGCTCGCCTAAATAACCGCCAGCCGGAACACGATTAATCTGCAGGATATTAAAGGTGGCCGAGTTAAGTAAGGAGAGAATTTTCTTGGCCCTCGTCGCCAGCGTAATCGGATCGTTTCCCGGGGAATCGGATTAATGTATAATATAAATAAATGCACCTCAATTTCACGGCCGTGCTCGCCGAGTCTGGTGATCCTGACGACGCCATCCTCGACGAAGTACATTCCATCTGCGGTGTCGCCCTGCCTAATTATCTGTTCGCCATCGGAATACTGTTTCGGTACAAGGGCATCCGCTAAATTCATCCGCTCGTAAGCCTGGAAGATTTTTCAATTTAATATATTTTACAATTTAAATCTTGTAAGAGCTGATATTTTAAAGAGTAATTTTCTTTGTACTTGAATATTTTTTTTTAATTAAAGAAAAAGAATAGCTTTAATAAACAAGATACGCAGTAATTATATTTAATCTTAAAATACAAACTCAAGAGCTATTTAAACTTTTAAAAAACACAAATATATTCTATAAATCTCTTGGAAAAATAATTATATAAATAACTACATAATATTTACCTCCAGAGACTTCAACATCGGCACTCTATTAATAAGGTTCTCATACATTTTACGTTTCTTGTACGCGGATTTAAGAAGAATACGTCGGAAGGTTTGCCTGTCCATGGCCCAGAGTGTGCCAGACGTGATACCTTTGACAGTGGCTGCTCTGGGCATATTGTACAGAAGGGCCAATTCTCCGAAAGCACCGCGATTATCGTAAGTGTGAATATGATTATCTGTATTCGTCGTGGGATCTTTGACGTATACTTCGAATTTTCCTCTGAAACACGAAATGCGACAGAGGCTATTGAAAATAAATTGAAGATAGAAAATTGTAAGGTAATTATACATTCATGTTCTTGTCTGAATGATTTCCAATTCCGACAAAATAATCAATCAAATAATTAGATTACTAAACATTATTGTTCGAATATTTTCAGCTCTGAGTAAAAGCACTGATCGACTGTGCGCATCACCTCTTGGTTCACTGGAGCTTCCCGCTGAAGGGAGAAGCCTATCGATACGTTAACTGTAATATATAAAGAAAAAGTATTACCTCTCGATCACATAAAAGTTGTCGCCGTCATCCCCCTGACGGATAATAAAGTCTCCCGGTTGAACGGTTTTTTCGAACATTGCGTCCAGTACGTCCGCCATTTGTTCCTGCAAAAATAATTTTATTATACACGTATAAATACGTTTTAGCACGATATTATCGTCCGAGATTTTAAATATCGGCTTTAAAATTGTAGTACGCAGGCAGGGGGGAGTCACGTTAATATCGCGATGATAATCGATGTATGTACGTGCTTCTACGTACATAAATATGTTTATATACGTGTACGAGGGCGTCTCATCATTACATATTTCCTTTTAATATAATTGATTCTTGACTAACGCGAAATCGATTTTTGCCAAGCGAGAATTTTTAGACTAACATTCTGTTTTCGTCGGTTCTCAATTTGCGATGTTACATAATTCAATATATGTAATTGTGCTGTGCATCAAATAAAGATTAAAAATTTGAATAAATTAAAATAAAATCTATTAAAAAACTAAGTATTTTTTATAATGCTCAATATTATCTAATAGTCAAATAATGGCCAGTAATTTATACTTGAATACACCAACCAATCACTAATGAGAAAAACAATTATACGTCAATTATGCAAATCGTCTTGTTGACAAAACCGATTGCTCCTAATAAGAGATTATTCGTGGATTTCTTGGTATTTCGCCCAACTGGCGCGGGTATATACCAAGTCGCTGTTACACCTAGGTATGCCTATTTGCGATCACGGCTGATGAACACACTATGTTTAACTCGGTTTAACTTACTTCGTCTAGAGCGCGAAACAGGAGTATGTTCTTGACGCTCTCGCTGAGCCTTTGTCGCTGCTCGTCGCTCTTTGGATGGACCATCTGAAATCAATGAGCTGTATGAAGACAAAATAAAGCTTAGATAAAATGCAGCTTAAACGAAATTCTAAATCTAGCACTGTTAAAGTACTAGTATAATGAATGATATAATGAGACATCACCTCTTCGAGGCGTTGTCTCCGCGAGAAAGTTTTCCCTTTGACGAATAATTAGAAAGAGATTTAACAGTTCGAATCTGAATAAGCGAAAATTGTGCAAAACGTACAATGTTTCATTCATTCTCTATTTATTAAACAGCATTAAAACATCGTTTATTCATAAATAATAATTATTATCTTTAAATATATATTAAACCTTTAAAGTTATTTATTTATTGGCTGTCATTTACTATATCGACTATTTAAAAATGTTCAATGTTCATTGCTTGTTCCTTCTGGGTTATTATTGAATTTTTGACTTCTGAAAACTGTGCAATGAAGTCTTTTGTGAGAGTGCAATCCTCTTTAAATGTTACGACGAGCAAATTCGATAGTTTGACTATACAACTTGAGATATTGCCCTTTATGCTAGACTTGATACGGTGAACTTTGACATCTCCCACAATTATTTCAGCGATAAAGCGCATCGTTTATTACATTTTAAGAATTATCAAGTTATATTACATTTTTGCAATAAAATTCGAATTCTTGGCGAACGTATTAATAAGTAAAACGTCACGAGTTGTATAAAAATTATGTAACAAAGCCTTTGATATGTATTTTTCTTTACGATAAAATACAAGATGTTTAATATTTATGTAGAATCTTTAATGTCTAAAAGCATCTGGAACGAGGCGCATAATCACTGTAATCTTCGAGTTAAAAAGTTTCATTCTTCAGAAAAGCCCTCGCTGAAGCTGCGGTTAATATCACGTTACATTATTCGTTTACACCCGTAAAAGCTCGCGCCTCTGGTATTAAAAATTATTCGTCTTTAAAACTTGGTTCGCACGTTGGATAGCGACTTGCGCCGTTATATTGTGGCCAGCCGTACTTCCTCGCTTGCGGCAAGTGCACACGCGGTAATCGGTCTCTCCACAAGCGAAGCGAGCGGCGGGTTCTTTTGTTTCGTTATCGTTTCCAATTGTTGCACACAGAAACGATCAATTTCGCAGGGAACCGTTACTCCTCGTTCCCATTACCGATGTGTCCCATCTGCCGCGCCATTGTGCGGCCGGGGCGCGTGTATCGTATACGATTAGAACTTCGTCGAGGGTCAACCGTTTGCCACCAGCAAAACTGTTATTTCGCCGCGTATTCGGCGCATATTCTTTCCATCGCCGAGCACGAACGGTGTCCCGTTTCTCGCGCGTATTACATTTTAACGACAAAACTTTCAGTGCCAATATTTGAAATTGATTTTTCTATCTCTCCAACTCTTCAGTGTTCTTGTATCTCTTTTTAATTCTCCCCAAGTCTGAAGTTAAAATTTTAATTATAATAATTTTAATTATTAACCAAAGAAATTAGTTGAGATTTTTTTTATCTATTCGGTGTCCTGAGATTTTATTCGCAAAAAGCCCTTTTCTTTTAAGCACCTCGGCATCTTCGTCGAGGAAAAATCGACTCCAAATTGGCCGAGGAATTCACCGTTAAAGAAGAAGAAGAACGCGCGGACCCGATGCACCCTTTTATCGTAAAACGCTTAAAGAAGGTCCGCACGTCGAAGTAGTCTTGTCTTGGCCTTTCTAAAAATCGCGAGTGTCCCAGTTTTCTCTGCTATTGTCCTAGCCGTAGCACGCGGAGAGAAAACATGGTCGGTTGGTCGGCCTGGCCTATAAGGGGAGAGAGAGAGATAGCCGATTTTCCTCTTCGTGTAACCGGCCACCACGGGGTGACGATAATCGGATTCACCAGGGCTGTCTTTGTGAAAATGCTCTCTCTTTCTCGTCGAACCCGACCCCATCGCCGGCGACCCTTCGCAAAACCCCCTTACTACCCCACAGATACATATGTACACACACATACACCGCGCACGTTCCTTTCTCTCTCATTCACGTGCGCATATGTACGATACGTACACACGACGATGATGCATACATACATGTAAATCATTCCGTGCCAGGTTATCGAACACGAGGCCTGACGTCACAAAGGTACATCGCCGACCTCGCATCGCCGAGCAAAGTAACTCTTCGTCCGCGTTTCGTCACTCGCGCGGCAGCAGGCCGCGGGAGAGAGAAAGAGAAAGAGAGAGAGAGAGAGAGAGAGAGGGAGAGAGACTGCGCGCCAGCTATGCTTTAATAGACTGTGATATATACATTATGTACCGCGTGTGTGTATATACACACATATACATGCGCGGCGTATAACGACATTTCGTAACGAGAGAGAGACTCTATTTTCTGCCATCACCAAAAAAAAGACCTAAACTGCTCCTGTATCGAAGACGGAGCCGTTGGTCACCGTCGCTCGAATCCTCGTCGAAGCGAAAAATACCGACGATAACGAATATACGTGCAAATGTACTATAGTGCGGAATGTTATATAAACCTGTTCTTTACGTGCGCGATTACTTCGCGCCACATCTTCGGGGGCCGACCGATTTTAGAATCGCTCGTAGCTCTACGGAAATAATTAACGAAACACGTAAGAGCGCGTAATGGTCTTCGATTAGCATCGCGCCAAAAATGAACGATCGATTCCGATATTTTTATCTTCGAGGAAATTTTGACCTTATCCGTTGGTTGTTCTCGTGTCGAAATTTCGTCACTTTTATATTCACGCGTACAGAATTTATCACGTCTCGATGCGACGCGCTTCGGCATTTTTTGCGGTCTCGGCGATTATTTACGCAGCTACAATCGACGACGTATCGGTTTTCGCCAATTCGGACGTGACGAGCGTAAAAAACGCACGCTTCCGAAGGCTTCGACGCTGGAAAAAAATATCCATTGCGACATCTGATGACAGAAGGTCTAAAAGCGACGGCGAGATGCGACGTGTCGAGACCAGAAACGGCGTTTTGTGACGGACAAATCTGCCGTTGTTCGAGCAGCATTAAGTCAATGGAGCATCATTAGATCATCGAACGATCATTAGCGTGATTGCATCGATAGAATTTATCGTAACATCGGCATGTAATTTATTCAATCAGCTTGACTCTTCTTTTCTCAGTCGTCCAGGCCATTTTTTCTCTTCTTTTTGGATAAAGATACAGACGCGAGACCTCGGCAAACGATGGCGTCATTCGCGCGGTCTCGTTATCGGGAACGTGCGTGACAGTTTGTAGAACAGTAACAATAACAGAGATGATGTGTACCTTGAAGCCGTCATCCTCCTCGTCATCCTCGGGATTGTAAGTCTCCGCGAAAACGCTCTTCCTTCTGGAAGCAAACCGACCGACTGGTGGCTCTGAAATACGAAAGAGACGTTTCGATTAACCTAAGGAAATATAATAAAATACAAAAATCAATTAAACTGATTAAACGTCGCGTATTTGATAAAATATAAAACGAGATATAATTAAAGTGGGCAAAGAATGGCGCAGCTTACTCTGATTCTTATTAATTAGAAGAAGCAGCAAGAGGAAAAGTTGATACTTACAAGTACCATTCAATGCGAATGATTTTTAATTTGGTTGACTGCGATTTGCATCTAGAAATGCACAACTGTCGTGAACAATAATAAAACAAAGGCCCGTGTTTTATTGTAAACGAAAATTATGTATGCGTGTTTACCACGTCAAGTTGGACATTTACGTAATTGGATGATTGTTTTCGAGAAACGAGTCTTCGACGTGGATTGCAAAAGCAGTCGCGTAAAAGAATGGCCTATCGTTCAATTATGCAAATGCAAAAATCTACTTGGCTCGTTCAGTCGTTAACTACAGCGAAATCCGGTCTCCAGACAACGAAGGAAGAAGGAATAGACGGCGATTTTCGGAGTTACGACATTAGCATTTTGAATGGTGTGGCAGAGAAGTAAAGTATCCCTTAACTTAACTTAAAGTTTACGCGACAGAAGCTCGCGAAAGTTTCATCTTCGATCTCTTCGCAATTTCTGGTGGAAATCTCGTCGAAACTTTTTTTTCTGCAATGACATACTGTCGACATCTTTCTCAAGTGTTGACCTTTCGTCTTGAAACACTCCGTATACGTCGAGTGCGGATATATTGAGCGCGATACCATGCTATCTTTCTTATTCAAGAGACACGAATTTCCTTATAAGGTAAAAATTGTATTTTGCCGTTTTCCTTCCCGATTACGACGTATTTTCCCGTTGTTGGCGTGCAACACACGATTCTTTGTAATTACTGGTAACAGGATAATAATTTTACAAAAAAGATAAGGATAAATCTCTTTACTTCCAGGAAAATTTATCTTGAAAATTGAAAAATTAATAATAGTTCTTCTCTTAAAAATTCTTTTGACAATTAACGATCTCTTTTTCTTTCGCGGCTTTAAGTGAACATATCTCTTGAAAAACGGTGCAATTTTATGCGACGTGTTAAAAGACTCATATTTTCCAAACGAATATAAATTTGCGCATCTCTATTATTTCCTCCATCAGAAGCAATAACGTTTTCAGTGTCGTAAAAGTTCTTTTTGTCATTTACATAATTATCTCAAAGTTCGCCTCATATTTAATCATTTAGTTCGGACAACGGAGGGTCTGCGGAGTTTCGTTCTTTCGCACCTTTGTCATCCACTGGCTCGATGACGGAGATGAGCGACATTTGGCCCGCGGGAGAAAAGGAAGAGACGTGCACAAGAGAGACACGTTCGTCCTTCTTGGCAGCACGTTCACGCACACTTGACACGAGACAAGTATATCGTAAGCGATATCCTGTACCTGCTTACAAGCAGATTCACAGACACGAATTTATCACGATACTACGTGAGGGGAAAGAAATTCCGACGTGGTACGAAATAAACGTGGCGCGCGGTAAATAACTTCGAAACGTAACATCCGCGTGCGGAATAACACGATCATAAATATCCTTGACGTTTATCTTCCCCTCTACGTGTCAGGTCCTACGAGCGTTTTACCTAACGGTCGCGAGTAAGCTGAAGAATCGAACGAATCGAGGTGATGGTGTCTTCGAAGAGACTTTCAACCGACTTTGACTTGGGAAAAGAGTGCGCGCCGCGGATTACACCTACGAGATCCGCGCCGGTCCTCGCTCGTGTCTTCGCGAGAATAAGGAATCGCGACCGGGATCGGGACACGTGTGCGATCGCGCCGCACCGAACGGGAACGACGCCGACGCCGCGCCGACGGGACGAGATCGCGGTCGCTGTGCCGGCTAAGCGCTTGGACGAGAAACTGTCGAAAGCACCGCGCATCCGAGAATCTCGCCTCGCTACAGCGCCTGACCGGACCGGACTGGACCGCGTTGGCGCAACTGGGCTCGTGGCTCGAGCGAGAGCGATCGGGTTCGATTTCCCAAATCGCGCGCAGGTCTCGAAAAGTAACAAAGCCGAGTTAGCCGAGTTAGCCGAGTCGAGCTGACGCGGCGTTCGTTCGGACTTTCGGTGAAACTTGGAACTTGAAACGACGCCGACGGAGCGTTCCGCTCCGCGCGCGTTTTCTCCTACCAGGTTCTCCGCGCCGCGTACGCGGACGCGCATCTCCGACAAGGCCGAAGCGCGGCACCCTCTCCCCTCGCTCCAGGCGACGACAGGGGTCCAAAGTCCGGGCTTTCATCCCGGGGTGGAGAGGTGGAGGGAAAGGGTGGCGGACAGCGCGGAAAACCACGTGAGAGAATTTCCGGAGGGATCCCGATCGATTGCCGCGAGGCCGAGCGAGACGGGGAAACGGACGGCGTTTGGCGAATGATGAAAGACGCGAAAGTTTAGAATGAGTCCGGAATAATTTATTAGTTTCCTGCGGATTCCGTGGATCCCGGCGTAATACGCGGTATCACGACGAACCGCAAGGCTCGCGATGAGGCAACTCGCGAAGGAATCTGTATGCGGCAATAAGAAAGACAATTGGAAAAAGTAGAAAAAGGAAAAAGATACATGTTGATGAAGAAGAAGAGGTATTAGCTCGAACGTCTATTTTTGTTTCCCCGAGGCGGAGTTCGTCGAAAGACGTCGAGACGTAATAGTCGG
>NW_020218963.1:397743-432884 GCF_003070985.1 Temnothorax curvispinosus | reverse complement strand
CTTTCTTTTCGCGTTCGACAGCAAGGGAGATCCAATAATACCCTAAAAATATTTATCTTTCCATGGCGAGTCTCTCTGCCACAAGAGATTTAAGAGATTTAAGAGATTTCCTTCTTGATCAGACAAGAAAGAATCGAAAATTGAGTTAGCTTGGGAAAAAGGAGGTTGGAAGCGCGGTATTATTTTTCGCAAAAGAACGGATATCAGTTATCGCAGAAGAAAAGGAAAGGAAGAGGAGAAGGAAGGACGTCTTAAGTTTCATCGAATTCGACGCCGACTTAAAATTGCGTTCGAACAGAAGCGTATTGATGTCGCGCCGTGCATTTCTCAGTGGAACACCCCAACGTTTGTTCAGACATCCTATACATTTCGCATTACGTGCGCGATTTGTTTGGAAACCAAACCCACCAATATCGTTCAGCGCTAATTCCAGATAACTGCCCATATTGCATCATTTGCGACGTTAAGATTCCGGATCCGAGGCAAGGGAAAATCGCTTTAACCAACGGCGGAATTAATATTGGTAGAAAAATTCAGACAATCGACCGATTCGACCGACCCCCGTTCACCGGGTGATTATCTGGTATTGTTAAATTTATCAATGAAGAAAAAACGAGAGAAAGAGAGGGAGAGAATACGGCGTAGAACGCAATAAATGACGGATCGTTCGATGTTATTAAATTATTATTCGTCGCTGTCCATCGCGCCATTAGTAAATTACTGACATTACGGTATATAGATACGGTATTATACCCCGGAATCACGATCTTTCCTCTCTCGACTCTCCGCCTACTCCTCCGCCCCCGATTCACCTGCGGAAGGAAAGTGAGAATCGAAACTACAGCGACGAGTCACATGTGACGTTGATAGAATCGACCCTGCACGCTTAACTTACAACTTATAACCGATATCGATTCGAGCGGCTCTCGACCAGCTCTAGCTTGACTCTACTAACGTCGTGCGTGACACTAATCACGATGAGTTAACCGAGTTGTCGGTCACTCTCTATGCCTGCGCAAACAATGTCTGATTCTTTCCGATAATTCGGATAGAGAGATATAGAGAATAATCTGTCGTTATTTCTCACGTAATTTCTCCGAGATGATGGTCACGTCTTGTTATTGGACAAATTTTTTTTAGTCCCGCTGATTATCTTCTCTTAATTTATTAACTTAATTAAGAAAAGCTAATGGGATGCTGTTGTCAGTGAAATAAAGAGATTTTGAGGAATCAACTTGGTCGACATTGCTTCTTATTTCTTTCTTTGTAAATCGCAGTACCGACGGTAATACATAAGACATCCCTTTCACTTTAGACCTTTTGATAGATTGCCAGAATCAATTTTTCCTCGTACAGAGAATTAAAGATGAAAGGTCTTCCGCTTAAAAAATATAATAAGGTCATCATTCGGAGAATTCGTTTTGATCACAAAGCTGCATTTAAAATGGACCTTAATCATGGATTTATCCATCTCGTTTTTAGACCTTTCGATTGGGTTAGCTGTAGATAAGCATAATTGACAGAATTGCACCCCTGAAATGTCACGAGACGGAGACAGGGAATACAGGGATAGAAGAAGAAAGAGACAGAGATAGGAAGAAGAAAAGAGAGAGAGAGAGAGAGAGAGAGAGAGAAAGATCTCGTTCTCCCGAGACTCACCCTCATCGACAGACTCGTCCGGCGTGGACGAGCAGGTCTGGCCGTCCGTCTGGATCAGCTGCGTACGCCGTGCGTCGCGTAGCCGCGTGAAGAAGTCCACGGCGTAGTCGATGATGTCGCCGGGCTGTTCCAGCAGGTAGCTGATGGTGAACTCCAGCAGGACGTCCCGCAGATCGTCCGGTACCGTAATCTTGCCGGCGTTACGTTGGCAGCTCATCTTCCCGTGCCCCCAAAGACGATCGCCAGTCGCAGCTGTCGCGAGAAATGTCCTCTCTCTCTCTCTCTATGTCTCTTTTTTCCTTTATTCAGCTTCCGACGTTCGGGAAGCTCGACGGAGACCTCCGAGCTTCCGCACCTCACGCCACACAGCCGAGTTGTCACGCGCTACGGCTACGTCACGGGTTCTCGCGCGAGTCTCGAAGCGAGCGGCGATCGGGTGACAGGACTAATGGCAGATTAGGCTCGAGCCTCGAGCCAGAGCTGGAGTCGGAGCTGGGCTTTAAAACCGGGGCCGAGGTCGAGGCCAGGAGAAGAACGAGTAACGAGGAACGAGGAACGCTCTCGACGCTAGGTACCGCCGCCCACCTACGGCGCGCTGCCGCTTCACCGCCGCCGCCGTCGCCGCCACTCGCCGATGACCCGCTCTGGCTCTCCTCCCGTCGTCGTCGCGTCGCGTCACGTCGCGCCGCGCCGCCGGCCGTCCGTGCACCGGCAAACCGTCGTCGCCGCCGCCGCCGCCGCCGCTGGCAAGCTCCGCTCGCTTCCCGGTGCGCCGCGCTGACTATCGACGACGGGGGGCTAGCTGCCTACCGTGACGACGCTCGACGCTGCGCACAGTCGCGCCGAACATACGACGGGAGCCCCGAGGACACGGAGAATGAACCGATCGCGGCCGCTAAGATGGCGACTGATAGCGCCCGCACCCGCGCCTCATCGCGCCTCGCGCCGCGGATCGCGCGACGGGATGTCCGGGTACTCACGCCAAGTTCAGCTCGCGACTCGCGAATCGACGTCGATTGTTCTCGAGTTCGATTCGAGATGAAATGAACAAAATGAACAAACCCGATGCGCGTTTCTTTTCAAGTTGACGCACATTCAGGCTGTTCTTTTATCGCGATTGTTCGTCGACAAACAAAATTATAATTTTTACTAATAATTTAATAATCTTTTTCTAATTTGTTCTTCAATTTTATATTTGATACGTATTATATTCGCAGACATTAAACTGTGAAGAGCAGTGAAGAGTAATGAACGAACAATAGATTTCAAATGTAAGTTTACAAATTGAATGGCACATACAATGTAAATTGTAAATCGTGTGAAATGAATAGAAGTTACTAATAAATTAGAAAATCTAGATACGTGTAACACAAGAAAAAAAAAACGGACAATTATTGTGAAGTAAATTTTTATTTTTCAGTCGCTTATTAATCGCATGGAAAAAAAAAGATTACATCTGACAGAAGATCCGTCGAAATGTGTGTTGCCATCTTATTTCTTATAACCGCAGCTGCGTCTACGGCCTCTCGCCCGCTCGAACTTTCGTCCCTTGGACCTGACGTATGGTTTCGTGTGGGAGTGCGGCACGCCGGGTGCCAGGCCGAAGTGCTTAACGCTCTCGCGAGCGTTACGCGGTCCCTGCATCAGGACCGTGCGTTTTCCTGTCGGAGCGCGTAATGCCAACTGATCGAACGTAATGATCTCACCGCCGGCCTTCAAGATGCGCGCCCTAGCCTTCTCGGTCACGCGTAAAGCGCACACCTACAAAAATCAATTGCCGTGTAATACGAAATTTAACGGTCAGTTAGATGTCAGTTAGTGGTATACTTGTAGTCACTTACCGTCAATTTAGGGACTTCGAAGATCCTAGCGTCATCGGTAACGGTACCGACAATCACGGCTAGACAATTCTCCCTTCCAGGTTTTTTCATAAACCTCACGATTCGTGCCAGGGAAATCGGTGGTCGATGAATCTTGCTCATGAACAGTCGTTTCAAAATAATTTTGTTGAACTTTGAATTTGTTCGTCTCGCCAAGAACCGATATAGCTACAACAAAAGCGTTCATTGTTCAACTGTGATGATTCCAATAAACTTGTAGTTCTCAAATCTATGGCCTTCTTCAGGAACTTTACGGGTATATATAATTTATTACAAATTTATTAATTGCAAAAAAATTAATTGCAGAAAAAATGTATAACACATCTCGTGAAAATTTTATAAAATTTTGATCCTATAAAAGGTGCAGCCTAATTACAAGATTTGAGAACTATAATTACAAAGTTTTGATTATGTGGGGCACATGTATCAACTATAATAATCGCCCTTCTACGTTGCAAATAAGCGAGATAGGATAGTTGACGAGTGTTTTTCTAGCGAACTTTCAAATTGAATCAGACCCATGCAAGACCTGACACAGAGTGCAGCTCGCAATCTTGAAAAGGTAGATGATACACGGTCACTAAATTTCTCTCACTTCAACCAATTGACAAGTGAAAATTGAGGAAAGGTACATACGATACGAAACTTTCGTATCACATGTAATCACACGTGAAACTAACCTCAATGAGGAACCATCATGAAAGACAAACGTGCATTATTTCCAACGAAATTCGAGTAAAATGGAATTAAATATTTCCGAGTAACAGTTCGACAGTATAATCTGCTTCGCAAGTAAATAATATGAAAGCCAAGGCATTTACCTTGACGAGGAGCCGCAAATAAACATCCTGCGACTTGGGCTCCGTTCGCCGCACCTTCCGATCGTGCTTATGATTAATGTCAATACCCTGCGAAGAGAAATATCCATCGTTAATTGAATTCGAACAATTTTATATCCCGCGATCACGTTCATTTATCGCGATTGACGAGCGGCGGTACAATATCGCTCGATTTTTCGATCGAATCGGTCACCGCCGTACCGCCTTACCATTTTGACACCACCGGAAAAGAAACCGCACGAGCAAGAGGCATACGATGCGATGCAAGATCAGAAGCGGAAACAGAGGGCGCAGCTACTTTCAGTCAGATGACGCAGTTGGTATTTGGTATGTGATGAGAGTTTTGTTACCGACGAAACAACAGTCCCGTCGGTCCCGTCAGTGCGCCCTGGCGTAGGTGTCGCTTTCGACGGTTCGATTTGAATGGTTTGTGTACAAACCCGCGTGAAAATCGGACTCCACGGGCAGCTGACTGTTGTTGTCATCAGGTTTGTTCGCGTCTTCGGTCTGCGGACTAAAATTTTTAGTATTTCCAGTATTTATTCGAAAAATTCAGCAGCATGGCGAGCTTATTGGATTTATGCGAGCAGTACTTCGGCGCCCGTAACTTTTACGACGTGTTAAAAATACCGAAAACCGCGAACGACAAGCAAGGTAAGGAACTGGCGATGTCGATGATGAAGCGGTTCTAACCTCTTGAAATTTTTATTTATGATAATAATATTCGTTATTTGTGTCATCAGTTAAGAAGGCTTATCACAAGCTGTCGTTGCTCGTGCATCCGGATCGGGTCGAGGAGGACATCAAGGCGGAGGCGACGGAGAAGTTCAAGGTTCTCGGTAGGATACATTCCATCCTCAGTGACAATGAGAAGCGCAAGATTTACGACGAATCCGGCCAGTATGACGAAGAAAGCGAGGAGGTCGTGATGCGCAATTGGGCAGATTATTGGCGGTCCTTATTTAAACCAATCACCGTTGAAGATATCAATAATTATGAGAAGAATTACAAGGGATCGGAGACGGAGATCAAGGATCTCAAAAGAGCATACATAGACAGTAAGTTTGTATATTATGGGAGCTTTCCAGCAAACAACACAAGTCCACACAAACATCGTTCAATCTTTCTTTTTTGGCAATTAATAACAAAAATAAAATAATATTTGTATTGATTTGTGCCACTTGCTACAAATGTATAGATGATTAGAAGCTATCAATTTTTTCGAATTTATTGATTATCTTAAAAATAATTTTTATACCGCAAATAAGAATTAATACATATTTGTAAAGAAAAATAGATTTGATTTAAAATTGTTCAAAATTAGGTATATAATAGAAGAAAGAGATATTTTTTTATGTCACATATCAATGTTGTAATACATTAATGTATAGGTCTTGTTTATACACGTCTATGCTTTTTTAGGTAAAGGAGATATGGATTACATTTTGGAAGCTGTTCCATTCACAAACTGTGATGAAGAACCCAGGCTGCATGCCATAATTGAGGATCTAATAGAGAGAGGTGAAGTTCCAGAATATACAGCTTTCACTAATGAAAATAAAAAGAAAAAGCAACGCAGGAAAAGAAAGGTAAGATATTAAGTATAATATATTCGATTTATATCGATTTATAAAAACTATGTTAAAAAGACTTCAAGAAAAGAGCTTTTGAAACTGCAGTAGAATGCAAAAGATCAATTAAAATCAAGTGGATGTTAGTGTGTCTGTGAAAATAGCATTTCCTCTTTAAAATTTTGATATAATTGATATAGTTTTGACTCTTTAAAGAATTTTAGAGTTTCTGATGCATTTGCAAAATTATGATTTTCGCAAATCCTATTGTCTGTTATCGTCGAATGTTTATAGCTCGATTTTCTAATATTTTTTTATGTTTAAAACTCGTTTTTAATTATTTTCTCATTTATCCGACATACAATTATATCGTAATAATGGCTATTGTGAATATAATTTTGTATTTCTATTGCTTTTTTATTGATTTTGGAATTTTTTAAAGCATTCAAACGAAAAAAGTTAATTGTTGAAACAAATAACTTGTAATGTAAGAAAAAACATTGTTGCGAAACATCGTTTCGTCACCCGTTTGTCTCTCGTCCACGTCCTACTCGCGTATCGATCTGTAACCGCGATCGACCGCGTTCAATTGTACCGCGAATTTTAAATCACGTTAGCACATTCTTGCTAAATGTCACTTCAACAGTCTTTTAACGCCCCGCCGCTCTATTTTCAACCTTCTCTATTTTTACCGATCGACTGTACAGCTTGACGGGTGGAAGGTAGTAGGAGAAATAGAAGCATCACTAGGAGGGGAAGGTCTAGTAAATAAGTAACCTACGAATGCGAGAACTGCTTCAGTCCGCGTTACAATTAGTTCGGCCGTTTACCATTAATCACAAAGCTCCAAACGAGAAATTCCTCTCGCGATGATCGTTACATTTCGTTCCGTTTGATCGTCGAAATGAATTTAATACAGGACTGTTTCTTTCACGACGTTTATCTTTACCATTAACCGAGACGAATCGCATTATTTTGCCTGTAATCCCTTTACACGTCAATCCAAAAAATGGATAGTGCCGCAACTGTAGTGTTACTCGCCTTGCTAATCGCGTTCGTCGGCGATGCCGCGGCATCGTGCAGAGAGGTGACGAACGAGGAGATGCTGGAATATTTCTGCGAGGGTGGCCATCCCGCTGATTTGACCACCATACCCGAGACAACCGAGAAATTGAGAATCACCAAGATACCACTTCGCAGAATAACCGCCGACACGTTTGCGAGATTCGGCGGGAACCTTTGGGTATTGAGCTGTTCGCATTGCGAGATTACCGATATTGATGCGAACGCCTTTCGACGCCTCGTCAATCTTCAGCAACTCAGCTTGGACAGCAACCGCTTGACTACCGTTAAAGCATCGTGGTTCGAAGGTTTGGACTTCCTGACGTATCTCGATCTCAATTACAACGACATACGTGACATCGAAGACGGCGTCTACAAGAATCTACCCAGTCTCGTGGACCTTAGAATCTCGGGAAATCGACTGCGATGCCTGAATCTCGACGAGATGTCAAACTTGAGGGAACTGAAGCGCATGTTCCTCAGCGAGAACTCCGAGTTTGCCTGCCCGCACGCCGTCAGCAAGTTCCTTGAGAATCAGGGCGTTGCTTTTGAGCAGGATCCCGAGTGGAGAAGACTCGCCAGTGACACGATCGACGTTCACGTGCCACCGAGCTACGTGGAGGAAGACAGAGAAACCTTGCCGGCGCACCGCGAAAGGTTGCATCCCGATAGAAGACCGCCTCCAGAAGAATCAGAAGGACCTTATGGAACGAGAGATAGGACGTTTTATCCGGACTCTTCGGAACATCATTCACGCCACAGGAGACCACCAACCACGACCGTGCGGCCAAGGCATCAAGAAGACCTGTCGCGAGTGGAACAGATTCCGAACACAAGACCCTTGCCCATACCGTCGTCGCATCAGGTAATGCCTTACTCAACGCCGGAAACGCCACGAGCACCGCCCTCAGAGGATATCAAGATGTCAGGAATTGACGAACCATCGCGAACGGGACACACCTCAATGTATCCAACGTACGAAACGACGCCCCGTTGGTCATATCCAACGCCGTACCCGCCGTACATTCCAACGCGTGAAACAACGCCTTATCCGTCGTATCCCACGTCTGAGAGATCGCAAGTATTTGCTATAGGTCATCCTACAGAGGCCGAAGTGATGTCTTATCCGTCGTATTCCACGGAAAGATCGCGAGTAGTTATTCCTGCAGAGGCCGAAACGGTAGGAACATTCGGGAGACCATCACAGGCGGAAGACACCAGGACATATCCACTGTATGTTACAACGTCCGACGGTCTGGAGAGAACGCCGCATGGATCCGTTCAAGTGACGCATCCATCGTCCGGTAACTCGGACATGGTTACTTTCGGGTCTTGGTCCACAGATGATTCGATCGAGCATCCGGCCAATCCGTCCTGGACGCGGGAACATCACGAACAATCTCGCCGTCCTGCTGGGAACGATAGAGCGACGTGGTCAACGAAACCGCCGTATTACGGGCATGACCCACGTAAAATGATCGTCGAAGAATCGTCGTCGGAGACCGACGACGACCTCTTCGTCGCCACGGATCGTCCCGTTGTGTACGATCGATCGCAGACCACGACGACGCGCGGCGTACACTACGTCAGACCTTCACCACCGGAACTGATGCACTCACCGTCGACGGGCGAGTTCTATCCAGGTCCGTATTACGAACCGGGGGTCACCGTGCATCCACCGTTGCAGAATTATCAGGAAAGCGACAGGGAGGTCACGGGCGTTCGTCCGATGGAGACGATGACGACGACGGACGAGCCACTTCCCGAATGCAAGAATTCGGCACCGAAGACCCGACCGGCCGCTGCACTGGTGACGTTTATTGTCGTCACCGTTCTCGGGCACGCCGTCGTGGAGCGATTTTAGTTTCGAGCGCGCTTCCCTTATCGTCCAGATCGGCGGGATAAATTCCAACATCACGCCATACAGAAGAGAATCGAACTGAGGTCTCGCCGATCTAAGGAACGCATCTAAACACCGTGTTGTGACTTGGAATTTCGAGCGCGCATTTATGTATTTAACATTGTAATATTTCCTCATATCTAGCTGCCGAGCATTTTCCCAAAGACGCTTCGTAGGATTATTAATCAGATGCAGATAATTAGCGAGAGTGGTCAAGATGGGTGAAACTTTCTTCGGAATTGAAAATTTCGTTCTCCGGAAATGGCAGAGCCAGCTAAACTTGATGCGTAGGTATCATGTACAATAGATATTTAAAAATGCGAGGAAGAATTAATTTTGACATTTCTAATGCATTGTATCGCCAATTCCAGGCAATTCATCTAAATGTGCACGTATACAAAAGCTCTTTTCTAATGCGCAGAATGGGAAACGCGAACTTTGATGCTGTAACTTTTTCGATTGACACAAAAAACTTGTTGAACGTCGACTTAACATATCCCAAAGAAAATCAAAGAAAATATGCTAAAGTTTATCAGCTACTACTAAACTTAGCGAATCTTTGATCTCACGATCGAACGTGGTTCCGTTTCTCGGAATCGTTCGGGGCGCGACCATATGTTGTAACACCATGAAACGTTTGCCAAGTAGAAAAGCCAATAGAGCGGGGTGTGTGCGTGTCGTACCGAGAAATGATTTTAATTGCAATTAAGCGGCGACTCGGTCGTCGCGTAGTAATGAAATAATTACAAAGTGTCATCGTCCAAATGCGCGGTCGCGCGTTATGTAACGACCTTGTAACGACTCGACCGGCGTTGCTCTTCGCACAAACGCGTTAAATATATGCTCAAAGGCGACGCTGTTAGGAGTCAAGTTCGCACGGCAGCTTCCGTCATTCTTCATGCAACAGGTGCATCTCCGCGGAGAATCTGCCGAGGTCGGTCACGCCAGACGGGAGGAGAGAACGAGAAAGAGAAAGAGAGGTAGAGAGAACGCGAGTTCTCTCGCGTAGAAATCGAGCGGCCTTGAATAAAGCGTTAATAAAGCGTCCCGTTATAACGAGAAGCGACGTTTATCTTCCTAAGATATGATCTTCATCATCGACTAAACGCGTAGCATTTCCGCGCACATGTTTTCCAAGAGTTTTCCCGCTTCCGAACGAGCGAACTTGAGGGCCGCGCAGTCAATTCTCCGTGGGATTCCATACCGATGACACGATCGTGTTAAATATTTCTTCGCGCCATCCGTGCTTCGATTGCTGTCAATTATTTAACGTCCATTTCCTTGGGCCGAGACGTGACGCGATAATCCCGATCAATATAGACCTCGGATCGCGCTGCAAGGTCGCGGAAAAAAGGTTTCCACCTTCGACTCGGGCTGATGCGCGTACGTGTTGACGGCCTCGCAGATATTTGGCACGGCTCGAAAGAGATCTGTCTTAAAATATTATATTTGCGCGAAGCAACGCTTCCCGCCCGTTTGCATGTTCGAGCGATAGTTCTGTCATCTCTTGATTGACGTAACTCGATTACAAGATAGAAAAATATTATTTATCCAAATATATATTATGTCATTCGTCATTTTCGCGTCTCAATTTGGTGGTCAAGAAAGTCTTGTTTGATAAATAAGATCTCAACTCGTTACAACGACCACTATTGACTCAGAGAGACAAAGTAAGATCTCCTTCGTTTTTAACCGCTGACGAATCCACCGTCTCGCGACTCGGTATACAGTCAGAATCCCGCGTGGCGTTGTGCAATGCACCAGCATTAGGCACCCAGCATTAGACGTACTTGCCAGAAATTATAAATAACGGAATTTCTTCAGCAGCGGATTATGGAGTAGGTCACGCGCGATATGAAGCGTCATCGACGCTTATGTATCCCGGAGGTAGCTAGGCGCTGCCGAAAGGAAAACCTCAGCCGCGGAAAAGCGGATTCGCGATGCTGCGTTCTAGGATTCATGGTCATATCGCGATCCAAGTAGACTCGATATTGTAGACTGCACATCGACGGTCTACTGCGTCTTTACGCTGCTTCGTCCGAGTCACGCCTATAAGTGACGCGTACCCCGCCGCTTCGACCATCGATAAAATCGATGACCCCCTTGAAATTAAACTGCGCCGTTCCCCAGAAGGAAGAAGAAGAGAGGCTTGGCTTCGAACGCGAAGTCGCGTGCGCCTAATACTCTCGAGGATCAGCGGCGCGTGGCGCGTTTCGGAAATAGAAACACGTAACGTAGAGCTCTCGCGTCTTCTCGCTCTTGTTACGAGCGGGCTGCAATCAATCTCGTTAACAGAGAACGCGCTTGTGCGTCTCGCGAGCGGCCGTTATCTGCTCTGAAAAATCAATTCCTTTCCGCGGCGAGTCTGGATCGAATTATCAATTTAGACTAAACGCGCTGACTAAGCCGCTCTCCAGTCCGACAGTAAACAGCCATCGACTTCTCATGTTAATTGGTCTGATCGGTCTCTCTGATTACAGTGGGCCAAGGAGGCGGCGGAAGCCGAACGCCTGGAGATGATGCTGAAGATTGAGAATGAGGAAAACGCCACGAACGATCTCGCGCTGGTGATACAAAATCGTAATAAGGCTCGCGCCAATCAATCGGACAGTTTCTTCGACTCCCTGATCGACAAGTACGCGAAGAAGGCTGAAAAACCGACCAAAAAGAAAGCTTCGCCCTCAGAGACCACGAAGAAAACCAAGAAGAAGACATAGAGATAAGCGGTTGTGTCGAAACTGTTGCGCGTCCACGCCGCGTCTTCGAAAATTTTAACCTATTATTAATTAAATCGCAAAACACGAACTTGCTGTAGATTTTCATAATGTGGGCGGTTGTGTTTAGTTTTTTGTATAAGTTCGAAACGTTCACCGAATCAAATGGACTAACTTGCATGGTTCAATATAAATATCGTCAATTAATCGCGCGTAACGCAAATTAAACCATATGTATCGAATTAAACATTTTCTCGTGGTAAGTGTGCACAACGGCGTAGAAGTATTGTACACTTTATATAAAAACGAATGTCGTATTTCATGCCGAGTTTCATGATATATAATAATACCCTTGAAACCAAGGTGCTTTTGTAATTATTTTCCGTCTAAGATGTGTAAAATAGAAATAGACAACTTTTTTTCAACATCTCTTTCTATAATTTCTTTAAAGGTCTAGTTTAGCTAAGGACGAGAGATCGAAGATAAACCAAGAGATAAGTATACTTTAGTTAGCGGTATAGCGCCTAGCGGTATAGATCCGCTGAATTAAATATGGAAATACCGCCACACAATTTAATTGAGTGACGATTCTGACACAGTTGGTTTAGCTACAGTTGTAAACGACTCGTTTTATTGTCACATATACGTAAGGTAATACTTTCTAGCCACATATTCGATCAATTTCTCTACATTATAAATAAAAATAATATATTTTTTAATTTGCAAAAGGAAATGTTACTCCTGATTAAAAGAGAACCGACAATTTGTTGACTAATAGGAATGTTAAGATTTCCTGCGAAAATGGTCAAGACTTTTCTAATTCTTTTAGAGACAATTATATATAAAGAAAATCTTTTTAAAGTTCAATATCTCGATATCTCGAATAGAAAAAGAGATGTGTTGAAGGAAAAGAGTTTGCTCACAAATCAATTTTTTTCACATTGCAGAAGCTTCTAAATTTATTTAATACAGTTTTATGTGAATAATCGTGGAAAATGTTATGAAAATCATAAATTTTGGAAAGGTTAAATTCTTATTAATAGAATGTTGGATCAAAATTTTCATAGTGTAGGCGATTAATCGATGCACTCTACATATTGGCGCTATGCCAGTATTGCCAGCTGCACACAGTGAATGCCGCGGTCGGCGCGGGCCATTCCGGCATCACTGCTCTCGGATTAAGTGCGGACTTGCGGAGTTAATACATAAATCGCCGGGTCCGACGGCTCAGATTACGAAAAACTGATATATCGCATGTTTATTTAATACATGTGCTTCGCGGATCTTATACGGATACCGAGGTATATCGCATTCAATGATATATTGACTTTCGATAACATTTTTTCGGATGATCGATCTCGCTTTTCTCAACCTGACTCGCGTCGTTACGCGTCGTGTCGCGCAACTCGCGGCTTCAGAATAAACACGGATAAAAAGATCGAACGGACCCTAAATTGAGTAACGTGTTTAATTAGCGATCACGGTCTCTAACGTACGTTTAAAATCTGTTTTGATATTTGGCGATCGTGGAGGATAGATGCGAGAGACAATTTAATGTTCATAAATCGATGATTTAATCCAAGTTAACCAAAATCACAATTAATCAGCAAAGCAGCGATCGTATTATTTTCGGTTGGCACGTTGGTTGCGAATATTTCTCTTTGACCTATTAATTCATACATTTATTCCTCTTACGTCGCTTATATTGCAATACGTAAAAGTAATCTCGACATTATATTCCTTGTTCAAAGTGCGGAAAAGTACAGGTGTGGGAGCTGTGGGAGCAGCAGGTGTAGCGCGTCCTCGCGACAGCTGCTCCGTTGCTCCTGCAGGCGAGTGAAGTTGGCCGCGCGATTTATGAAATTCTCTCCGCCATGTTAGCGTCTACCTGCGGGGGCTGCGGGACGTCACGGGTCACGGGTGTCGAGCGGATCGTACATATGTTTATTCGTAGCTTTTCCGCCATAATTCTTCCGTCGCCATGTAAAAGTACGCGCCGCGTCGCGAGGTTAATATCGGGAGTGCCGTGCAAAGTGTCGCGCGATTATTAGCGACAATATTTTTGCGCGTGAACGTCGTGAGTGAGTGCGCCGACGGAGATGGGACAACGGAGAAGGACGGGGCCTGGGAGGCAACGGGCGACGGCGGGGCGACTGTAAGGTGAGTAATTGGTTATATTCATTTATTATTTTACTGTCCTGTTAGTCCTGTGGCGGATTCCGCCACTTTCTAGCTCAAACGTGATCCTTGATTCGCTCATTATATGTGATACTCATTATACTCGTTTGAGATTTAACTCCGGCGCAATTTCGGAGTTCGATCTCCGGCGAGAAGAGATATTACGTCGCGAACGTTCCTAGGTAGCAAGATGACGTCTGACTGACGTCTCTAGACGTCAATTAGACGTCATTAAGACGGCATTTGACGTCACTCTGCTACTGGGGTTGCGTCTCTCTTGGACACTGTTTTAATGTAAAAATATTTTTTCGTTACAGATCAACGCAGGGTTACAACTCCGCTGTTGCGCATCGGCCGGTAAGATTTTTTTTTTATTTCAATGCAATCGAGGCAATGGATTTAACTCAGTGACAGTGATAACTGAATGGGGCCGCGGCTGCTCCGACAACATATATGAGTAGCGGGGATGGAGTATGGGTAGGCTGACCTGGCTGACTAGTCATGGTGTGTTCGACGACTCCATTCTGGTATCACTAATGCCATGTTTGCGATCTCAGAAACAACATGCATGCTTATAAACAACGCATATTTGTCTTGACATCGAAGGAATCAATAATCTCCCTTTAAAATTAACTTTGCTACATTTCAAAAACATATATTCCGTCATGCCTGACATTGACAGTTAATACATACTTCATGCATGTGATGTTTGATAATCTCGAGCGCGAAATACTTTAAAGATAAAATAACACGTACAGAATTTTTAATCTTGTCGGGCTAATTATATGGGGAGTGAGAATTACAGTATACAGTACAGTAAATATTACATTATATATATTCTTGAATAAAATTACCTTTTATTATATATTTTATTTAATTTTTATATATATTATATATAATATATAGATATATACATGTTAATCAATTAATTTATACAGCTTGTAATTCTTCCATATCGATATTACAGAGAAAAGTATCAGGTAGATTGCTATAACTTCCAAAAGATCGCGCTAGAAGTATTTTCTCGTATTATTTGCAATCTAACTTATCGCTATACGACAAAATAAACATTTAAAAGTTCTTAAAATTAATTATACTTTTGTGATAAATAATTTTGCTGTAATATTTGTCACGTGTAATAAATAAATCTAAACAATATTTAAAATTAGAATATTAAATATTTGACACATATTCTCGAAATTAAAAAGCTTCAAATATTCTATAACGCATTATATCAGCGATATTCAAAATGGTCAAACAACTTTGGCCATTTAAAGTTTAAACAATATGCGCTGAACGCACAAAGGCTCATTAAAAATATATAAGTTTTCTCTAATGCTTCAAAGCTAGGAATATATTTAAATAAAGTGATCAGAATTTTGTCAGTGCGACATAATTAATTATATTATTTTATTCGGCGCTCGTAGTTTCTCAGACAACGCGTATGTTTAAAAAAAATGTCTTTACGACGTCTTTTAGATATGCATGCCGTCTGGGAATTAGTTCTGTCTCATTTAAGATCGTACATATTCGCAGAATATCTTTTCATTAATATAAGTTATTAATATAAGGTATTTGAAAAATGCATTGTCAGTTTCACCCTGCGCGCAAATTCTTCGGTGGTCTAGGTGGCACCGTCATTAGTGTCACGGTCATCGATAAGCACCGGCACGGTGTCAGTCACACCGTTGGTCACACAGCTCGTGAAGGATGGGCACGAAGGGAAGAGGTAGAGATGGCAAAAGAAAAAGGGAGAGAAAGAGGGGCAGACTCCTGCCGAGCGCGTCTATTCTCTCTCGCTTGCGCGTCCGGCGCGGCGCGTCCCTCGTGTTTCGTGCGGCTCGAGCTGATGATCATGGTGACCACGATGTTATGGTGCTCTCAAATCGGTGTTGGTAGAGATGGTATGTACACTAAGCAAGTGGCCGCCTCCTCGCATGGTCAGTCTCGTGTTACGTCTGGCCTGGCCGGAGCGACAACACGGTGCACATCGGGTGACACAATTCCCAGTCGATACCCTTCCTTTTTACATGCGGTTTTATGCGGTTTTATACGCGGTGCGCGCACGTTGGCGTGACATTTACGACGATTTTTATCATTTACCTTTAATCATATATCGACTAAAAAATGATATCCCTCTCTCTCTCTTCTTTGCATTTATTGTTTATCACGATAAATGTCGCACCGAGTTTCAGTGGTCGAATTGATAAAAATACCCGTTCCAAATAGTCCCAAAGTTCAGATGTAAAATAAAAATTGAAATAATTTTGCAAGTCAAGAATATACAATACGAATTGCATGTTCATACGAGACTTCAAGTTATTCATTTTGTCTTGTCCAATTTTGATAGAATCTCCTTTTTTGCCACGTTGAATCGGGACCAGTTGCATTTTTAATCGAACCTTCGACTTAATAGTGTTATGAATTATCGTGCTTGTTGAACAATGGACGAAAGATTATCTTTTAAGCGATTATAATTAATTACTTTTCTTGCTGCCAGCTTTTTGATACACATCTCGATAAAACGAACGTCTGCGAAATCTGTACTGCTCGGCAAACCGAACCACCCGTTGTGCACGAGATTGGCGCACACTTTGACGGAATCACGTACGGGCAATTATGGATATGTGGTGCAAACATAGGTAGCAAAGTGTAAACCATTATTATTTTTAGCCAGACATGTAATAGGAGGCCGGATCGGAGTTTACCAAAGAACGGTAACACAATAGCCCGGCGAGTAACCGGGCTCGTATTTTTTCGCCTCATTAAGCAGCAATTATATCGCGACCTGTTGGCGATTGCGGCAGAACGTTCTCGCAGTTGTACGCAACGGCAAAGCTCGTGCTCCATCGAACAAAACAGATGAATCGTGTTGTGTAAGAGGATAAGCGGTTTGCCGTATTATGAAACAATCTGATTAGCGAAGCGTCGAGCGTTAGAGTTCTCAGGCTGCCACGGAATATTTCATTGTACGCGTTTAGGGATCGATAAATCCGCCGATATATCCCACAATCGATGGGCGGGATAAGTATGGAAAGCTAAGACGACACTAGAATCCGACATGTCGCGAAACTCTTTCGACCTCGCGTATATATCTGCACGTTACTCTAGAATTCTAAATCGGCTCGTTCGTGTTTTGAAAAAGCGTATTTCGCAGTGATCCGCGGTTGCCGTTATTTAATGCCGATCGAGGATTGCGAATATATACGAGTGTAAAAAGTTGACACGTTGGCCACGTTTGCGGGTGTAGACCACGTAGCACGGCAGAAAGACTCGTAAATCATCGCGTCGCATGTGCGCGTCGAATAGAATCCCCTTTTCGTACGTCGTTTAAACCGCAGAAATGGGAAACGCATAATCGCAGTCGTGGCATTTAAAGCGGCATAAAGTCCGCAACCTATTTCCACTTAAATTCTACGATCTACTATCGAGTAGCGCCGAACGTGTCGACGACGCGCCAAGTCTCTCTCTCTCGCTAAGTGCACGGAGAAAGTAGAGGAGGAAACTGGCGAGCGCGCCCTCGGTCATGGAACAAAGCTCCTATCTTCGCTCTCTTCGAGAATCGTCATTAAGATACGTGATGTACGTGATACACCTCCGTCAAATGGACGGAGAGGAGGGAGAGGGAGCTTCTTTGTAGGAAAGCGGAGGAACATCGTCTAAACATCGGGAACCATTCGCGCTCTGTCAACGCTCCGCAACGCGATTCTATTTCTAACCATCTCTAACCATCGTATCCGATCCCCGTCGTGAATCGCATCGAGAGGTGCAGCCATGCGCCGCGCGAGATTCACCCCATTGAATCCGAAAAGCAAGCGAAGGAGACGAGGAGGAGGTGGGTGGAAGGCGTGGGGGCGAAAGGGGAAAGCTGGCGGCAGGGTTGCGCCGGTGTGATAGAGCGAGAGAAGACACTCTGTTGCACAAGGGACGGTGGAGCAAAGGGGGAGACCGGTGGTTGTAGCCGAGAGACGGTAGTGGAGAAGGAGGAGAAGGAGGAGAAGGAGGAGAAGGAGGTTGGTGCGGAGGAGAGCCGCAGGAGAAGGGGGGGAGAGCGACATTCCAGAAGGCGGCGGCGGCGGTGGTTCTCGTGGGAAACCAAAGAGAGAGAGAGGAGAAAGATCTCGTCTCGAGGAGAGGTTGCGGGCCTTAAGGCACCGTTCTCATCTCCCCGACGTGTGACAAGATCGTAGAGGCTTCTGCTGAGGCGCGCTGCCACGAGTCACCGAATTTATAAATCCGTTTGGAGAGACGAGTCCGATTTTTCGTACTATTCTCATACTATCCCCAAGTTAAACGGTGCTCCTCGATTCGCGCGATTCTAACAAAGTCGCCTCGGGAGGTCAACGTCCAAATTAATTAAAATCTGCTTTCACACACCGCTCGGAATGATCTTAAATTCGAATCGGATTACAATTTAATAAATTTACTAAATTAACGTAAAATGGAAAATTGAGACCGCCGCCGATCTTTATGCACGTTTTTAATTATGTATGGATTTAAAGAAAGCTGATTATTTTTACGAGGCTGTTTAGATTGGATGATATATTTGTTTCTACGGTATTTAACATAACGCCATTTAATTCAATCTTAAATAAAAATCTAAAATTTGAATCCTTAAAAAGATTTTAGAAACATTTTTAGTTCTTTTTAAAACATGAGTTAAATATTTGTAAAAATTAGGCTAATTTTATTAAGATATATTTTTTAAAAGTACTAATTTTTATTAAAATTATGTTTTTGTGCAGTATTTTTTAAGATTTGTTTTATGAAAGAATATATGATATAATAATTATGCAGAATATATTATATACTATTAATAGTCAAATTAATAATTTCAATGAAAATAAACATTTATCGTTGAATGTAGTCACACGATTCCAAATGTGTAATAATTTCGGAAGTTTTTTATCTTGTAAAAAATTATCTGAATAATTCCGTGAATTGAATCAATTGTCAATGATTTAAAAAATTAAAATATTGTGCTTACATAAGCGTGTTTATTAAAAATCAAAGTAGTATATTGCGAGGAAATTTCGAAAGCATCAGATATTTAATAATATTAATTAAGTATATTAGTAATAATAGACAAAATGAGTAAATTGGTCTACAATTTGACATTAAACTTATTCACCAATCTAATTCAGTCAGAAAACAAAATTAGAAGACAATGATGATAAAGGTCTATTTATACAGCAATAATAAGCGATATTGCACTTTCGCACTTGTCTTTGGTCTTTTGTTTAGTTTCACGCGAACAATCGCTGCATCATATGCCACGGTTATCATCGCAATAATGCAACTCAGCGTAATCCGATTACCGCGCAGCCAATATCGATAACTCGCGCGATAAAGTCGCGATAAAGAAAACCGCCCCTTAAAGAAACGCTTAGCGAAGGCAAATCGGGTAACAATGATCTCAACTGTAATCCAATGACGAAAGATTTCTCGTGACGTGGCACAACAAAGTATTGTACGACGATCGACCATCAGGATCGATTTCATCCTGTTTGCTTGATCAGTGATATTTTTTTATGATCACATTGTCACATTAGAAAATTCTTATTCACGGTGCGACGCGATTTAGCATAGGGATACCAAAACGAGGAACCTGCCTCGGGCCCTGTGAATCGGCCCTTAGGGCGAATCCGCACAAGGTCTCGGGCAACTGCTTTCCAGTCAAGAACGAACGAGTCAAGAGGAGATAATGGCACGTTCACGAGGCGTCGAATCATTACCGACAATCAAACTCTATTTGCGTCGCATCATTTGCGATAAAAGGGTTGTCCCGCAGTCAGGACACGGCGCGAGAGAAGAGTCCTCCCATTCGCGCGAATTCTTTACGTAAAAATGTACGAGTTAATGAAAAGCGCGATATCCCAACAAATCCCGTTTGACTCTTATGAGAGGACGTCGTTTTACGACACACTCCAATCTCAGCTTTCTTCAACCCTTTTAATACCGGTGATAATTTCTCGATTCCATCGAGAAATCGTTTCGTTAACGCGAAGTAACGTGAAATATTGTCAACTAATCATATTATCGTACCGACGTTAGAGCGAGTTTGGCGAGATCGAGATACGATGCATCAGTCGTCTTCACGTGAGTCGTCTATCGCGACTCGCGAGAAATTTCGAGAGATACTTCCGTATCTGTATCTGCTTTCTATGCGCGAGCATACAAGTGTGTGAGAGCGCGGCCGTTCGCGTGAACGCGGATACGTTTTCAATTTCTGGTAACAATGTTCTTATCTCGTCGCGGCCATTTAACGAGCGACAGGTACGACAGGTCGTGTACGACGGGCAGTAAAGCGCCTCATTATTATTACCAGTGTCGTAAGAGTCGGCGCGTCAACCGCGCGCGGCAATTACGGCCGCGGCAATTACGGCGCGGCGGCGATAATCGCGCGCGACGTTATCGCCGGCGATGACACGCAAACACCTGATCTCGCCCGATCGCGAGTATATACCGTAATCGACACGCGGAAATTCAACACCGTCGCAATTAGCGGAACCCCAAATCGTCGCGGACGCGCGCTCGCTTTGGCTCGAGCGGATTTTACCCTGAAAGGAACGGAGCGCGAGACTTTCGCCGCGGCCTGCGAATACCCACGGGGTTTTCGCGAATACCACTTATCCTGAAATCAAAGTCTCCGATCGAGACGCTAAGTGATGACGTACAGACGTCCCGAGGAACACCCTGTATAAGACAGGAGGAGGGGGAACAGAGGGGGAGGAACGGGGCGAGAGGGAGCAGCCAGGCATGCCAGCCGCGAGATGAGAAGAAAAAGGAGAGAAGAAGGTGGAGAGTTAATTGAATCCGAGCAGCGTATAAGTAGAATGGCCTATTCCTCCTTTGGTTCTCGCTTCTCTTATTCTTCTTTCTTCCCCTGCGCGCCTCTCCTCCCTCGCCGCCATCTCGGCCCCTACCCCGCGACACCCCGCTTCTCGCGCCGTCCTTCGCAGCTCCTTGTACCCTCTTCGGTCAGGGTACTAAGGAGGATCGGTGGAAGGACGCCGGAGGTTCCGTAGAGAGAGAGAGAGAGAGAGAAAGAGAGGGGGGAGAGGGAGAGAATGAGAATAAGAGAGAGAGAGAGAGAGAAGGAGAGGGAGAGGGAGAAGGAAGCATTCCTTTGTCTCTGCTCGCACGGATCTAGATCATATATAGCATATAATGCGCAGAGGCAAGCATACGAACGCGTGATATGCGTGCACACACCCGAGCTGCATCGACGACGCACACGTGAAACCGGTGAAACAACGTGCACGGACGAACGGTGCACGTGCGCTTTCAAAGGGTCCTGCCGCGATATTCCCTCCGGCCATCCCGAGGAGGTTCTTGTCTCGGATGATATACTCGGTATGAGTTACGTCCGCGTTAATTCGATTTGCCTCGCGCACGTTATACCCACGGGTACAATTATCATTTGAGGAGTTGAGAAGCCGAGCGCGCGGCCTCTTCTTCGCGGTACTGTACGATATGGATCTTACGGAACCTCCGGCGGAAAGAGAGAGTCGGCCGCTTAAAGAATCTCGTATAGCGAAGTAGTACAGCCGCGAATCCTTTAATAATGCCCAAAAATTGTTGGCCCTAGGCGCAAAATTTGATACATTCTTTTTTTTTGAATTTTCGCGAATTATCAATAAACGGATAAACTCGGAATTTTGCATCACGCTGACTTTTGTCGATGATATTACGCGTGCTGGCCTCCACGGCTGCTCGTTGGCACCCCTCGCATACGGGCCGAGTGTATTTGCGTACCCCGAAATAACTCGGGGCTTCCCTGAGACGGCGGGAGAGAATGGCGTGCAGGAGGGCGACGAAGACGAAGAGAAGAACGGACGGTGTATACCGCAAAACCAGTTCGTTGGTGAGTAAACAAAAAACGAGAAAGGGCCAACGCCGCGGCGCGGTCTCGTTGTCCGTTGCGAAGGGGGAGAGAATCGCTGCTTTATTGCTAATTCGAAGACATTCGCCCGGCAGAAATGAAACTTTATAGTCCGCCCGCAGGCTAGGAGGGGCCCCACGTCGCCAGGACCCACGTACGCGAGGATTGACCCACGTGGGCACCGGCTACGTTCCTAGTTCGGCACCGTCTAGCAAAAAAAGAAAAACGAAAACGCTAATGAACTTTTTAGATGCATCATAAGATTGTTTGCGTCAAAATATTACTGGTGGGTGTTTGAAGCAAATAATATCAAAAGTTTATGAGCCAATGTAATTGGTTTGACGCTAAATACTTTTATTGCTGCCGACAATATTTTTTAAATTTATGCATATTTAATAGGAAACGGGCACGAATGTTTTTGGAAATTGTTGTTTTTGGACATTGTTGAAGTTTCATTAATTTGTCTTATAATTTAAGATATAGAATTATTTATAATTCAACGTATGAACATGCTGTATAAAACAGTCTGATACTCGACGTGTTAAGAAATCGATGCTGGAGAAGCTATGGCGCGATATTGACGAGACAACGAGTCTCAGCGGGTGGCTTACGTCGTGAGAATCTTCGGACTTCCCGGAGCGTCAAAGCTCGTTACATCTCATTATGTCCAACGAGTACATAAAAATGCGTGATGCACGTTGTAACGATCGCTTGCGCGCGAGGATCATTCTGTAAATCGCGGTATATTTGGCTGTTCAACTTTCGGTAATCCTCGCGTCACGAAATTCGTAGGTGTATATAATTAGTATATCAATATCGCTAAAGCGAGTTTTCTTCCACCTATGAAACTAGTACGTGATATGCGTGATGGTGTGTAAAGATAAAAAGATGGAGCGCACCTTGACGCGACAGCTGTGTAAAGCGTCGTGATTGCGCATTGCTAATGCAGGTAGGTGCCAACGTGGAAAGGGAGAGAGAAGAACAGGAGAGGAATGCCCGTCAAGGTAGCGGGAGATGCGCGTCAGGGGCCCGTCCTCCCCCTAATTGACAAATTGGAATCTTATTAGAAGCTCGTGATGCCGGTAGAACTGAGACGGGAGGGGCTCACGGGCTCCGCCGACGGGCTGCGAGAAAAGGAAGGTGAGAAGAAACAGAGAGTAGGAGAGGGCCTGGCGGTGGACGTGCTGTGAAAGACGAGGAGAATGAGAGGCATAATGCGTGGACGGCACGATACTAACAGGTTGTACGGCCCACGGTGAAACGAAGAGAAGTACCTTATGCTCGGCCTGCCGGCCGGCAGGCGAATGCCACCCAGGAAGCGTTCGCGCGTGCGCGATCTGTGTGGCCTCGGCGCAATCCGACCACGGGGCCCGACCGAGGACGCACGAGCTCGGTCGAGGTAGCGCGAAGATCCCCGAAGCCGACGTGTGCTGGCCCACCCGGTAGAGCGCGCGCGTGCCGCGTCCTGTGTGGTCCTTCGGGCTCTTGCTCTCTTCCCGTCTCTACCCCTTACTCCATTCCGCTCGTCCCTTCTGTTCACTACTCTTCTTGATGCTCGCTCCCTGAGTCGGCTACGTGCGCGCCACTCTTTCTCTCCCTCTTTCTCTCGCTTCCTCTTCGTCTCTTCTCTGTTCAGCCCATTTCCTTCACCGTCCGTGCCGTCTTTTAGCTCGGCCCGGGCTGCGAAGATGAGGTGGTTCCGAAGAAGAGAAGAGCGGGAGACGCTGACAGTGGCGCGAGTATTGAGGGACGTGGAGAACACTGCGACCACTACCACGAAATCTATTACGATCAGTAGACGCATTGAGTATGCAATATCTTCTATAACGGATTATGATGAATGTAATGTAATCTAAACGTAAATTTACAAAGGAACGTGATCGGTCCGTTTCATTAGGTACTAAAAGATCAACGATGAAAGACATCAGAGGTTGATAAGGCTATAGATAAAGCCAGTGGTATTTAAATCGTAATTTGAAAGAAATACGAGCAACAGAAAAATAGACCTTAGATCTAGAGATCTTACGTTATTCCGTCTTCTCTCCGGTTACTTATCGTGAATTATCGCAATCAGCCGATAATGTCTACGGCAAGGCTTCCTGAGATCGCGTCGACACGAGGGCTACTTAGAATTCCATCTACGTCAGTGGTTGAAGAAGCGAGATGAGGTAGTGAGCCCGCTTGACTCGTTCCACCTCTCCTTTCCCGCTTCTCGGTTTCCTTCGCACGGCTTGACTCGACCACGTGCTAACTTACGAGCTACGATCGCTGTGTGTACCCTTCCACGTTTCCTTCTCTCTCCGTTCCCCGTTCCATCCAGCTTTCTTTCTTTTCCTTCACCTCTTTCTCCCGCTCGTCCTCCTATCGGCCCCTCGTTCTAGCGCTGCCCTCACGTCGTATCGTTTTTTCGCTCTCTGCGCGCGCGAGAGAGGGAGAGAGAGACCACTCTAGATTATTAATCCACCAACGAGAGAGGATCCGTGACGTTCGCGGAGAAAATTATGGGCTGAGAGCACGGTCAAGGTGCTGCTGCGTTAACAAGCGTCAGCGCGGAACGCCGAGAGAGAATAGCGGCTTCGAGGATGCAAGATCGTGTTTTCTTCAAGAGTCAGGCTTTAGAATCACCGGCGATACCGGATGTCAAAGCTGATATTCGGTGACAATTTGCTCTTCACGAATTCTTCGCGTGATCAACCTGTCCCTCCATGATTTTGCCATTTCTTGCGGCAAAATGGCTTGTCTCGGTGTCTCATGACGTAAACTATAAAGTTACGACGAAGGCACATTGTAAGGCTATAGCTATCGAGTTAGAATACCGTGTCCGAAAAAACATGCGTGTAAAAAGCGCTGCTCCGCTTCACGTTATAATGTACTGTGAAGATTCAATCATTAGACGAGAGCTATCACCCACGGAGGATACAGATTACCTACCTACCTTCGTCGATCGGAGGATACAGATTCCCTTCATCAGCGAATGTATGCCAGACAGACGGTTTATGCAAAAACCCGACGTGGGTTTCTCAGTGAAGAAGAAAACGAGGGAGGTGCTTGATACGATCGAGCTGATGAGAACAGGACAATAATTGGCTAAAACAATGTATTCTTACGTGCGAAATGTAAATGATACCTCACGATTTGTAAAAATTTGGCTTGTATATGAAGCAGATATTGAAGACAAAAAGAAACAAAAAGATTAAAAGAGAAGGAAAATGATAGCGCCCTGAGCAGACGCGGCACGAAAAGATGAGAGAGAAGGAAGGGAGAGAAAAAGAGAGAGAACCGCGCGAGAGAGATCGGCAGGGTTCAAAGAGCCGACAGTGGTTAAAGAGCCTTCTTCCTCTCTCCATCTCGACACGCACAAGTACAAGACGCAACGTTTCGAGCTGACCAGAAGGGAGGGAGACCAATGTTCTCGCTTTTTTCTACCGCTTCTCTCCTCTCCCTTTCTCTTTCTTTCTCTCTTCTTCCCTCCGCCCTCCACCCTCCACCCTGCCGTCCTCCCTCTCACATCGGCGCAGCAAATTTATTTCACGTTCCTGCCTTTTCTGGACCTTTCACAATATTTGGCCACGCTGCGGCATCCAGTACTGGCGGGTACCGGTCACTAGAAGATACGGCTTTGAGCCATCCGTGATGGATGGTTCGCTCTCCAGGCTGCCACGAACTGCTGCCTCTATACTCTCTCCTTCATTCCGTTTCTCGGCTTCCTCCTCTATCTAGAGGATGCTAGACGATGGCGAAACCCAGGGCCGCTCGGCTTTGAGAAACGTGCACACCTGAAATCAAAGTTGCGCGTTCCCGCAGGACTGCCTTACGCGAAGCGCGGATCAGGACTTTCGTCGAAAGTACATGTTCCTTTCAAACGATCTCTTTTCTTTTCGAAGAGTCATAAATCCTCCGATTATCAAATTTATAAACGCATCGTCCGGTTTCACGTAGCTTGACATTCGAAGTTACCGAATGCCGAGATTCAAAACGGACCCGCGAAACATCGCCGAAAGTATTGTCCAGGAGCGCCAGAGCATTGTCCAATGAGCCGTCCCTGGGTCGGCGGACCCTTCCAGCCGCGGGACCGTTCTCCACCGAGTTCGTGCAGGTATATAAATTCTGGTGCTATTATTGGGGTTTGCGCCTTCTCACAAGGCCCTCTGGACCCCGCGGCGGCCCCTTTGAGCTACTCTTTCCGCCTCTCTCGCCCTCGGCGCCCTCTCGCTCCTGCTTATCGTTGTTGACCCCCCTCAGCATCTCCGCTCATCGTCCTCTTCCTTCTCCAATCCCACCACCACCTCTTTCCTCCTCCTCGTTCGCCGCTCGCCGCCGCTCCGTTCTCTCCTTCTCGCCGGCTATGCCACGCCGCCCCTGTCCTGTTTGTTTTTCCTCGCGTCGTCTTCCGTTTGCTAAACGCACCTTAAATTACGCGCCCGATGATAAATATTTGAGCCGTCCATTACACGAAAGGCCCACTCGGACCGTCGTTCGGCCGGTGTTACCTCTGCTTGCTCGACATTAGGTTCCTCCAGGATATCGTGTTACCTCGAAAAAGAGACAGCTGAGCTCATACGTTCGCGACGCGACGCATCGTGGACCGCTCTCGTCTTGCCGACAGAAATTTTTGCAGGATAAAAAAAAAACTTTCAGCCTGCACCTTAATTTTTTTTAGTTGGGACGTCAATGAAGATCATTATTGTGTGCTATTGCGATTATGAGTTTGATTAGGAATGTGAATGCGAAAATACTTTTTACGATAGGGGACATACCCTGTGATACATGTCACAGATATTAAGACGTTGCATTGCAGTATCAGTATCCGTAAGAATCCGATAAGAATCGTACGTAATCGAGGCTGTTAGATATAATAGGTAGATACCATTTTGATGTGATAAAACCGATCGATAGCATGTTATTTTCGTCGGCCTCATAACTCAGCCGGAGTCAAGTGTCACGAAAAGACCGTCTAACGCGACAGAAGAAATTTTAATCGCGCTTCGTGCACAGGATCACACCGACAATATTCTCTCTCCTCCTTTATATTTTCTCACGATGCAACAATCTTACACGGCACGGCAACGCCGCGCCGTTACTTGCACCTCTCTCGATAGCAGAATTTTATTTTCAATCCCCGCGCGCGCACCACACGTACGTACACGGGCACACACGCCGCGGCTGGCCACGAAAGTCAAAGTGCCTCGTAACAGGATTATGAAATGTTCCGGAGTAGCGTTCCACGGATGTTTACAGCCCGCGAATACTCGTTACCTTTTATTGCCGGCAAGTTTCAGCGATTTCTGGCATTGGCTCCGTTAACGAGCGACATTTTATACTTTCATTGGGCCGTAATTCTCCCCCTTTCCGCGTAGGGCGATGCATACGGCTCGTAATTCGGCCATTGTGTTTCCGGATGCGCCGGGATGAGGAAAATTCACGGAAAATCAAGTTCGCGGCACTACAATGTTGGAACCCGTATGGAAATTTAGACTCCATCCGATCGCCGGAATAGTTTCCAGCGAACATCACAGGTCTGTCTTTGCTAATCATTACTTTCTTGCTTCTAAAAGTATTTTCAATTTTATCTAAAACATTTGCGAGTAATAGGTGTTGCGAACTGCTGTTCTATGAATTTTTTTCGACACACCTGAAAAAAAAATCTTACTATTTTTATCTGTCTACGTAGTATATTGTTGATAAATTTGAAAATTGATTTTTATTTTGCGAAGCCTTATTCGTAGATTACTAATCATCGCGTTATAAGTGATTACGGTGCGTTCGGGTCAAACACCAACACTTACATTAACAAGTGCGAACAAGTATTTAATTAAAGTAATCTAACTACAATTTGTACGATTATTAGACCTGCACGGTTAGAGAAATAAATATTTTTATTTAAAAAGTATTTTTATATATGATTTTATGAATTTAATTCAGCGTCGTTATATTAAACGAAACTTACATATCCTCAATTTACTTTCTCGTTTCATTCCTTTCTGCGAAATCGTACGAATAAATGAGCAAAACGTTTATACGATTAGTGTCAAGAATTAGGAAATATTATTTCCCGACCGGACGAAGAGCTTTGCTTTCTAACGCAATAGTAGTTATCGCGGTTGTAGTTATCGCCAGAAATGCCGCGGGCACGTTTCGGCACGACGTTGTGTAAATGCGGACAGGCCAGTCCGCATCGTCTGTGTATTCGGGAAAGATGTTTATTATCAGTAAACTGAACTCTTTGCCGTATCCCCCTTCTCTGCTTGTTCTCTACCCTCCGTGAGGTAGACTTAGACTTTCATATCAGTTGCCGTGTAGCTGTGCCCGGTCTCGTATATTTTACTCGCGCGATACACTCCGCCGCTTATAATGTCGATCAACGGTATTTGGCTCGCATAATCGGTCCTCCGACCTGCAAATACCATATTGCGTTTCTCGCAAACGGATCGAACGATGACGATGATCAATGATCGTGCAACACGCGCACATCTGTAATCGGAATGATTCACGTGCAGATTTTTTTCACGATATCTCGTGAAGCGTGAAAGTGCTCGAAATGATAACGAGCAACTTGTGCCAATTTACACGGTCATTTATCAATTAACAATAAAAAGAAACCACTAAAAAGAAAACACTACAGTAAATAATAATTGCTAATTATTATTCACACGCGTCCATATTATTTAGTCTACGTGTAATACAATAATCGTCGAAAGTCACGCTATTTAAATACCAGTTTTGAAGTCCTTTCGTGAAAATCTCACAGGATGCGGGAAGGAATTGCGAAATTACGTCGAAGTGAGCCACGAGTACTAATGGTAGAAAAAGAAACGTGAAGAGTCGAGTGTGAGCGAAGAGGAAGAAATTGAAGAAGAAGTAGAAGATGAAGAGTACGAAGAACGGAATCCTACGGCGTTCCAAGTATCCGTCAAGGTCATTCTCGCAAGCTTCCTACACTTCACGCGTCACTTTTATCACATTTCTAATGCGTCCCTTGAGGGTAGAAAATCATTGAGAACTTGACAACGAATCCTATATGTAACATAATGTCGGAATACATAGTGGAAAGTCTAAACCGAGCTAAAAGAGAGAGCGCGATAGGCGGAAAGAAACCGACGCACTCCGATGAAGAGAAGAACGGAGTAACGAGGTAAGACGGCACGACGAAGAAGAAGTGTAATCCAATCGACGATAGTGGGATGGACGAGAAACGTCGAAGAGAGAAAGATAGTCGAAGAAGAAGAGACGGGCGGATGATGAATAACGAAGAAATAGTTGGCGAAAAAGTGGCAAGAGAGAGAGAGAGAGAGAGAGAAGAGAAAAGAGTAGGAAAGAATGAGAGACTGATCGCGTCTAGCTGAGGAAGAAAAAAGCTGGAAGATTATCTTCTTTCTCTTCCTTTCTCTCATTCTCTTTATCTTTTTTCTCTCCTTCTTTCTCGCACTCTCTAACTCTTTCTCTTTTTCTCTCTCTCTCTTTCTTTCTCCCTCCCGGCATGTGCACCTGTCTTCGTTTACCTGGTGAACGCCCCGCCCCGGCCAATAGAGGTACAGCGGGCCTCGTGACGTCAGTCACGCGTACCGGGAGGCCCTAGGTGGAGGGGCGAGATCATCCACCACCACCTTTGGAGGCCACGAAAGCCTCACGGGGACCAGCAGCTAGCAGCAGCCAGCGGCGGTGGTCTCGCCGGCTGTTTGCCGCGAGGTGGGGGCAGGAAGAGGGGTACTCTCCTGGACCTGGTCAGACCAAAGAAACAACGCAGGAGTACCCACCGAAACCCATCCTGCATTTCCCACCACCGGCTCGTCCGGAAAACGTGCGCTAGCTTCCGGACGTCGTTCGTCCGAGTTCAGTCAAGTGAGTCGACTCGCACGTACCTCCTCTCCAACGAAAATCGCAGAAGGTTCCGCTCCGGAAAGGCGGGAGTGTTGGCGCGTGCCGACGAGAATTTAAAAGGCCCGGTACTGATAGGGAGAACGTCGATCAGTCGAGGAAACAGTCGCTTTAGAATAAATTTCCGATCGAATCCGACGACGTCTACGATGTAGAGAGATTCGTCTTCGTAGACCCTCCGACTTGGTGCCACGACTTGATAATATTCCGACGTGGTGATCGTATGTCGGCTCCTTTCGGTATTTACAAAAGAAAAAAAAGAATCTTTAACGATCTTTCGAAAGGTTTGTAGCCTCGCGTTAATTCGCCGATCGGTCGCGCGCGGAGTTTATCAACGCAACTACGGGGATCACATCGGTGGTAAGAGTGCGTGCACGGGGGGTGTGTGATGCTCTGGTTATGGTTAACCGTGAGTGAGGTCAGTGGCAAGAGGCGAAGAAGAAGAATCGGTAGCAGAACGTCAAGCGGATTGTCACCCTCGACATCGTTCCTGCCGCCGTCGTCGTCGTCGTTCTGCCAGCCGTTCTGGAGACGACGAGAGCAGTGACCGCGCAAGGTCGACCTCGAGGCAGAGGCACGCGATTATGGTGCACCATCATCATCGTCGCCGCGGCCTCCAGGCAACCCACCACTGTGCCATTGGGAGTCGCGTAGGCACACGCGCCTCGCTCTTCCAGGTTCTCATGTTGATTCTTAGCTTCTGGCTGCCCGTACTCGATAACGGTGGCCTTGCCCTGGCATGCGGACCCGGCAGAGGCGCCGGCCGACGGCCGAATCTGAGAAAACTTACCCCTCTGGTGTTCAAACAGCATGTGCCAAATGTCAGCGAATTCTCCTTACCGGCAAGCGGGCTTCGCGAGGGAGAGGTGAGGAGAAATGACGCTAAGTTCCGAGACCTGGTACCCAATTACAACACGGACATCATTTTTAAGGACGAGGAAGGCACCGGCGCCGATCGTCTCATGACACAGGTGAACGCGCGCGCTTTTCTTTTCAGAGATCAATAAAAGTGCGAATAAATGAAGAATAAAGCATCAATTTCTGATAAAAATAAAATATATAAAAAATTTCTACCGTTTCGTTTCCGTAAATCGTATGCAAATTATTCTTTTTAACTGTATAAAAAATTATATTAATTTAGAATGATTTTTTATTTTATATTTTATCGATGTACTAAGGTAATTGAGATTTTGACTTGAGATAAGTCGTGATGAAATTAGAATAAAATCACATAATGATTTATTAAAATAAATGTATCGTTTTCATTTACTTGCACTTTTAAGTACTTATTCTCTAATATGCGACATATATCTTTAGGAAATATTTATTTAAAAATTCCAATATTTATAAAGTATCATAACTGCAAATGGAACCAAACTACCATCACGAAGATTTGCGTTGATAATTCTAACTTATAACATTTATATAAGGGAGGGCCGTTAAATTTTTTTTGAAAGAAAACACATTATTACCTTATTTCGTCAGGCGGCCAGTCAGGCTTTTGGGAAAGCGACTGTCTCGAGTATCCATCATGCTATGACTACAACTGACTAAGGGAGTTTCTTGCCAAGAAACGTGACGTTATACAAACAATAACGCTAAAGCACTTTCTTAGATCAATTATACGAAACGATAACTCTCATAGTCACACGGTCATTAAACCTATCGCATATTCTTATAACAAAAACGTGCTTCAGACTGCGCTTTTTTTAAACGATGCAATTCGATTCTGAGGCTTCGTTATTTGTTAGGGAACATTTTTAAATTGTGACGGTAATGTCGCCGATGATAAAACTAACAGCTCTGCTTCAAGTTGTGATAAAGACGGTCGTCCTTGAAGCAGTCGACGCACCGGTGAATCATCGTACGAAATGACACCGTATTTACGGGGGATATCGATATCACACGTCCAATCGATCGGTCGATCATGGTCGCGTTTGGTCTCATATTAATTAAAGCGACAATCGGACGTGACACTATCGAGATCGTCGGGTTTCTCGCTACCTTGTGCTTTGCCTGGGTGCAAGATGGTGAAGCATGATAATCAGAAATGCCAGGAAAAATGCAATCAGAGATTACTTTACATACATCGCTAATATCAGTGCTCGTACAAATTTTCCCAAGAGTTTGCATTATTTTTTTAAAAATGAGAAAGGAAATATCGATTATTTTTACATGTGATATTTAACACCTTAAAGGCGCGCATATTCTCGGTAATCTCGTAGTCTGTATAACAGTAAATACGTTTAAGTACCTCGATAATTTCCAATATATATCGATCGACTGTCTCTTCCATGAACGGCGCGCACAGTAACGTGTGTTATTACTTTAATGCGTGTCACCGTACTGTAGTCCGTATGACAAACTGGCTACTGCACGTCGTTAAAACGTCAGCAGGTGATTCACGCGAAATGCTAGCCGGCGTGATAAGCGGCTCGATCATATTCGATCATACTCGCTTCATATACGGATAAGATCGATAGTTTATGTACGATACTGTTACATCGCACGATTCTTCCTCGCTGTCAATTTCGAAGTAATCATCATATTTTCTCAGTGTCATCGGGGCTCGTTTCCCTAGGGAATTTATATAATATTAGAGACGAAGACAAAATAGTGGAACATCAGATTAATGACGATTAATTAGATGATCTTTGTGAAACGATCTTTCTCATGTAAATTTAACACTTGAGACTTAAAAATCATCCGCGATGCTGTGGGAACCGAATGCGAGAAAAGGACCGTCCGATCGCTTGTCCGTCATCACCTTTAAGAAGCGAAGAGACTATTCGAGGTTTATTTCTCTTCCATGGAGGCTCCATTAGTGCTTTATTCATGCATTTTTTATCGGTGTTTGCCTTCCACTTGGCGCCCCCGCGAAGCGTGAAACGATTCTCCTAACTCCCGCTCCGTTGTATTCCAATTTGTAAGTCGACATCGCCGCGTCACACAAAAGGCAGCCTCGGCGCCGCGGACAGTGGTGCTTAAGCGGACAAAACCTGAATTCTTAAAAGCTTATCCAGAAAATGTCCAAATACCGATATAATCTTAATATATAGACCGATATAATCTTAAATTGTTAGCTAATGAGAAGAATCACGATGAGAACGTGGCAGATAACAGACTCTCTAGAAAGCAATTGTCAGATGCAACAAAATATCTTTCGTGCGTCGAAAGACATTTTGTGTTCGAGTGTATTAATAATCTTTTAAAGTATTTTTGATAATATTCTTACCATGCATAATTATGCCTAATATTACATTCCTGTATTTTACATGTAATATTTGCAATTCAATGTGTCCGATTCGTATAAAGCAACGAAGCAAGGAAAGATGATAAACAAGAAGAACGTAAAACATTTCGAATTCGAGTGATTTTCGGGCGTTATAAACACAATTTATCCGTTAATTCTCGCATTCCGCGTTGTGTTGTGCAACATAACGAATAAAAGAAAATGATAAGAGATATATACCTATACGTAGATATGGATCCAAAAGTTTAGTACTAATACTAATTATTTTAACACAACGTTTCTCATATCAGTATATCGGATTTGACTGAAAATAATTGAACGGGGCTGGATTCCGACCAAGCAGAGAACGCGTACAAACTTGCTTTTCATGGCGCCGTATGTCAAAACAAGATTGATCTACAAATACTTTTGTCATTATGCCAAAAGGAAAGAGCTCATTATGTTTGTTCATTTTCGTCGTGAATGTTCGTTCGTGCTCTTTACAAGCTTGGTCCTGGGGTCCATTTTCAGGCACCACTGCGCGCCGCGCAGCGCCGGACCGGTTGTTGCTCTGTGTAAACTAACAGCCGAGGTGGAAATACGAAGAGTAGACTTTCCTGGGCTCGTATTTACCCGAATTTCGCAAAGAAGGACCGCCTTTTACCGGCACGCCGCTGAAAGAACACAAGGACCGACATCGAATCTATCAACGTCGCGGTATTTTCACTCGTTCAAACATTACCGCAAGATATAACTGCTGCCACTGCCGTTATTTTCTTTTTCTGTCAGGTGGTACATGCTGTGCTTTTGAAGCACACTATACAGGTGACAATAGTCTCGGAGCGCTGATCTTTGTCCGAAGAGACGATCCTTTGTGCCAATATTTCTTAAAAAGCTGAAAATTGCTTTTTGAAAAGTTAATGGGAATTGACCGAAAATCCGGTCCTTAGATACTCAAAAGTTCAAAAGTCACAAATAAAAACTGTTGGATATAAGAAGTTGGTCCAATAGAATGATATATTCTTCTATAAAGGTTCATAAATATTGGTAGCACTTTCTGTTTGACGTAATTTTTTTTTAACTTGATTGCAAAAGAGCGATAATTTTTTTACGAAGAAGATTGATGAACTTTACGTTCATCCAATGCTGGTTCAATGATTATATTTATCCAACATCTCATCTGACAATGTTAATCCGATACGTTTTCGGACTTGTCCGGGCATCGATGTCTCTAAAACCGAGCCGCGATCCGTCGGCAGCTCACGTGCCCGTTAACGTCACATTTCATATATATGCATCTCGAAATGTGGAAATACGCTTTTCCGCAATGAGAATGTAAAAGGGTGAAAGTCTGACAATGTTGGGAGAGACAATGGATTTTCTTTTTGCTTGTTCGTAAATAATGACTCATATGTTAAAACGCTTCAAGCATGAATGAAGTAAGATATTTGCTTTCGAAAAGCATAGCAGTTATTTGCTACGATGATTAATGGCTACGTATAATCAGAGATTTTCTTACCACCTCGGCTAAATTAATTTTTGTCATTTATATAAGCAGCAAGACGTGAGATTTCTGAATAATTTACCATAAATTTATAATGATATTTTCAGCTGCAACAAGTGCTCTGATTAGAACCTTTGCTCTAACCTTTTTTGAAAATGTTATATACATAATTGCGATAATTACACTCGATCAATTAACGGAAAAGACAATAATAAATTTATGTCCTATGTCTATAATTACTAGATATGGTTGTGATATTTTGAACTTCGTTTGCGAAAGTTATAACCGACGTTATAACTAGCAGAAAGTCCGTATATCCTTGGATAAGGTAGACGAATCAATACTTGAAAAAAAATTTAATAAATTCAGTTCATATTCGGATAATCCGAAGTCAACGTCGTTTTTAAGAGTGGCGGATCGCAGAATTGAAAATTGCGCTAAACGGCAATAAAAGGTGCGCGCAAGAAGCCGAGGGTAGTCAGACTCGAGCCGTGGAATAACAAATCGCCGGTAACTCGTCCTCCGGTCCGTCCGTCGGTCCGTCCGCTTCGTCCTGCCGCTGCTCATCCTCGTGATCGCGCGCGGCGACTAGCAGCGGCCGGTCGCGCGGAATAAATAGGGAGAAAAAGCGCGTACCGCGCGCCGGCTCTAAGTGATTGTGGGTAGTTTTATGGCGGCCATAACCGGTGTTTGGTTTAGCGCGTTAAAGCTCCCCCAATTACGGCAAATAAACCTAATAGCCGCGCTTCTCGTTCCTCCATCCCGCTGTCCTCGCTCCCCGCCTGACCGTCGTTCTATCCCACACGAGACTCCCCCCCCCCCCCCCCCCCCCCCCCCCCCCC